>NW_024098434.1:0-210000 GCF_016545835.1 Crotalus tigris | reverse complement strand
TATGCTGCATAACAAACCAAGCATAAAATAATTTGGTCTGCGTTGTGCAGCCTCTCAACCTGACAAAGCACTTTGGTGAGAATCGTAAGCGCCCACTGGTATCTTTATTCAAGGTCTGCCGAATAAGTTTCTCTGCATTTGCTTGGAAAACGGGAACATATTTACTGCTGTATGCTTGGAAGGCATTTGGAGGAAAATAATTCAATTTGATAGCTTTGATTAATCATTGGGAATTGGGAATGGGGCAGTCCTTATGCCCATAGTATGGCAATTTAGCTGTTCTGTTATGTTTGATGAAGGGAATAAATACTGCTATAAAATAAAAATGGCTGGAATCTTATGTGCTAAGTCCAACTGTAAGTCTATTTGCATTACAAAGTCTCTTTCTAAACACACTCCAATGTGTTATGCTAGACACTGAGATGCAGATCAGACATTTTTTTCCCTTTGAACCATGTCTCTGCTGTGCACCTACTTGGCATAAGGAATCAGCCACAGTTTTGACTCATAATGCTTAGAACATGGGATGCAACTAGAGATATGGAAATGTTCAATCCATTATTAGATTTCAGTTGGAATGGTGAATTTGTAGCCAGCTTCCAGATTCTGTCTGGAATTGGATAGAGATGATGTAAGTTAGGTCCCCTATTCCTGATCTAGACTGATATATCTGAGACACATTTTTTTAATATTTTTTTTTATTTTTCCAAACTCTCCCCCATACATATACCGTGATATTTATCAGATGTTAACATACATTCTATTTACATTCATATATAAGATACTTTTGATAAAATGAAATAAATACATACACATGGCTTTTGGTGTTGCTCGCCCATTTCCCCTTTCACTGTATCCACATTCCTTCTTCTCTACCTTCTTTCTCCCTTTCTTCTCTTCCCTACTTCCCTCTTCTTCCTCTCCTCTTCTCTTTCCTTTACCACTTCTCCCCACTTCTCTTCATATCTGAGACACATTGTCTACAAAAATATATGAGTAATAAATCCCTGTAACTTCCAGATATGGACGTCATGTTGTTTTGTAAAGTAGTCACTAGATTTGAGATCTTAGCTTGATTGGACAGTATCAACATGCTTGGGAAACATGATAGCAGTGTTCTAATATCTGTGGGCTTCCTACAAAGACGAGAGGGTCAAATTATTTTCCAAAGCCCCAAAGGCAAAATGAGAAACAATGGCTGGAAAGTAAACTAAGGAGAGAAGCAACCTAGAAACAAGGATTTCCAATTTCCTAACAGTGAGAGCAATTAACCAATGGAATAGCTTGCCTTCAGAAGTTGTGGGTGCTCCATCAATGGAGGCCTTCAAAAAGAGACGGGACAACCATTTATCTGACATGGTATTGGGTCTCCTGCTTGAGTGAGGGGGGATGGACTAGAATATCCCTTCCAAATCTATTATTCTATGAGGATTTGGCTATACTTGTAACACCCTGGTCAAAATATGTGATAACTGATTGCATTGGTCTTACAGTTAGCAGAACATGTTTCTCATGTCACAGGATGTGCAAAATAAACGATGTAACTAATGCACGGATGAGAATAAATGGAATGCTTAGTAAGTGTTCAAGGAGAGATTCAACTAAGAGTCATGATTTTTTGGTTGTTTAATGTATTTTATCTGTGTATACCTGTACAAGAAATATTGATGTCCAGGATGTGAATATGTACCTATTTTTATATGAGACAATTTGCAATAAATCTAAGATGGAATGTATGATATAGCAAAAAGGATGGGCCTGAAAACTAGTGTACTATGACCTAGGAAGTTGGGAAAAATGGAGTGGATAGTTACAAGCTACAAACACATGGCAACAAACACATGGTATCTTAGTGGAATATTTGCTAAATATTATAGGGAGAAAAGGATTTTAAGATACATGAAAGTTAGTGAGAAGGTGGGTTCCTTGTTTCCTTACCAAAGCAGGTAACATCACAGTTCTAGAAAAGAGTGGAGTTTGTACTTATTTTTATATACTAGTGGCTTGCCCTATCACTGTTGGCAGTGTTCTTGGTACTTCCCTGATTAGTCTGTTTTCTGTAAGAAAATCACTAAGCACAGAGAGCACCAAGGATTCCACAGTTCAATCTTGAACTACGAATATTCTCTTCTATTATTAGTGAGAAGGTCATGAGGTCCTGCAAGGAATAAATATTTACAAAAAGAGAAGTGAAAATAGCTGGGTGCTTCTGCCTGCTTAGTTACACAGAAGCTGCATCTTCTTACCTGTCAAGGCAAATATAAAAGGAAACTGAACATACAAAGAATGGCTGCGGAACTTGGGTTTGGCTAGTGTAAAGAAAAAAAAAGAAATAGGGGAGACATGATAGCAGTGTTCCAGTATCTGAGGGGCTGCCACAAGGCAGAGGGGGTCAGGTTGTTCATCAGAGCACCAGAGGGAAGGACGAGAAACGATGGTTGGAAACTGACTAAGTAGAGAAGCAACTTGGAATTAAGGAGAAACTTCCTGACAGTGAGGGCAATCAATCCCAGAAATCGTGGGTTCCACCACTGGAGATTTTTTAAGAAGAGACTGGACATTCACCTGTCTGAGATGGTGTAGGTTCTCCTGCTTGAGAAGGAGGCTGGACTAGAAAACTTCCTCTGGATTTTAGGTTGCTTTAGAAATGTTTTTAAATTTAAAATCTACAGAGTAAGACGCAGCATCACTGATGCAGCCCCAATGATACAGGAATAGAACGGGGGAGGTTAAAAACAAGTTTGGAATCAATAGTTTTGATTCAGTGATTATAGAGGCTTGTTTTGGCAAAAGAAGAAAGGGCAGAGAGAAACAGTGTAAAAAACAGTTGCAATAAAGGCTAAAGCAGCACTGGATTCTTAATGATACGATTTTCTGCGACTATTCCGATTGAAGTCTACTTGAGTTTAACGGGACTAAATTAGATTGATGGATGGACAGGAGGTTTCAAGCCATGATGAGAATTTCTGATTCCTAAAACACACACACACACACACACACACACACATACACACATACACACACACACACACACACACACACACACACACACGAAAGGGAAATAAGAGTTTTGAATCAATTTCAATTTATTGTTTTGAATCATAACCTCGGAATTAGGATTAACTTCTCTTCCAGTTTAAACACACACACACACACACACACAATATTTTGTAATTTGATCAAAATCATTAACTGAGGTGTACCTGATTCTTATCCATAGAGAAATAATTTTTGGATTATTTTAATGTATCCGGGATAAACTGCTAAAACAGTGGTTCTCAACCTTTTTAATGCCGCGACCCCCAACCGGTCGTAAGTCGAGGACTACTCAACGGGTCGTAAGCCGAGGACTACTCAACTGGTGCAGCACCGTTTGCAGAATAGGACTTTTGGCGGGCTCAGCAAGGCTCAGCAAGCCTGGACAATTCCTATTGGCTTTTGAAAGCCAATAGAATTACACTCTTTTCAAGAGAGTCTATTCTATTGGCTTTCAAAAGCCAATAGAATAAAAGGGAGTAGCACAGCTAAGGAAAAGGGGGAAAAATGGCGGACTGGGTTGTTTGGCGACCCCCGTGAAATGGTCGTTTGACCCCAAATGGGGTGCTGACCCACAGGTTGAGAACCACTGTGCTAAAAGGAAGTCTCATAGAGATGACACGAGCCACGTGACAACTGCATGGGTGAATGTGGCTTAAAAATGTCTTTTTTAAACAACACAAAAAGGTATGTTTCTGAATCAATGCAATACATACAGGGCAAATTGAGAGATTAAGTCTTCCTGAAGTCTTCCCTTCCCCAAACCAAAACATATTAGATTTCCATTTCTAAAAGGTAGCCTTCAGACTGGGATTTATTTATTATTAAATTTATATACTATCCATCTCATTATTTGGGGTGACTCTGGGCATGAAATTAGAATCACATTTTTCAGCAAAAATGCCAGTGGAGTAACTCAGTTATGTTATATATCGTTGCTCCTTGCATGGAACCTAAGCTTCAATGCCCAAGTAGAAAAACCAGTTGCAAAATCCTGTTCCACATATTAGCAAAAATGCAGTCATTTGTGGCATCAGCAGAAGCAGGTTAGTTTAGGACAGTGGTTCTCAACCTGTGGGTCGGGACCCCATTTGGGGTCGAACGACCATTTCACGGGGGTCGCCAGACAAGGCTGTCCGCCATTTTTTTCCCCTTTTTTTGGCCACGCCCCTGGCACCCGGTGATGTATAAGTGGTTGGGGGTCACCACAACATGGGGAACTATATTATGGGGTCACGGCATTAGAAAGGTTGAGAACCACTGGTTTAGGATATTAAAGAAATAAAAACAATCCACTCGGAATAAAAAAAAAATGCCACTTGCATTGGATATTGCACAAGTGAGGTGGAAAGTATAACGTAACGTTGGGAATTGGGTATGTCCAGTCTAGTGAAAAGGAGGAGCAGTGTCAACATGATAGCAATGTTCCAATGTTTGAGGGGCTTCTATGAAGATGAGGGGGTCAACCTATTTTTCCAAAGCACCAAAAGGCAAGACGAGAAACAATGGATGGAAACTAACCAAGGAGAGAAGCAACCTAGAACTAAGGAGAGATTTCATAACGGTGAGAACAATCAACCAGTGGAACAACCTGCCTCCAGAAGTTGTGGGTGCTCCATCACTGGAGGCTTTCAAGAAGAGACTGGACAGCCACTTGTCTGGAATGGTGCAGGTTTTCCTGCTTGAGCAGGTGTTTGGAGTAGAGGACCTCCAAGGTCCCTTCCAACTCTGTTACTCTGTTAGTAATCCAATAGTATGAGCAGGGGATTTGCTTAGAATCAGTGTTTCTCAACCTTGACAATTTTAAGGCATGTGGACTTCAACTCCCAGAATTCCACAGCCAGGAATTCTGGGAGTTGAAGTCCACATGCCTTAAAATTGTCAAGGTTGAGAAACACTGCCTTAGATGACTTTGAGGTTCCTTCTATGAATCTCAGAAACTCAATAGATATAAGTCCAGCCAAGCTACAGACCTCTGGAGAAAATGCCACCAACTGATTGGGAGTAATAAAAACAAGCCAGTCACTGCGCCCTTTATAACAATCTGAAGTGCTGCTATTACATATTACTATATATTAATGCTTATTGGTAATTCAATCAGAGTGGGGTTTGCGTCCATATAAATAATGTACACTTCTGTTACTTATGAAAGAGGATAATTGCTTTCTGGCATAGAACATTTCTCAGGCTAATTGACTGTTTTTCATATCTCATCCTTTTGTTCCAAGGCCAGTCCCAGTTTTTCTTATCTGAGACTAGTGGGCTTCTTTGTTTTATGGCTATGAGGTTCAGATGCCACAGTTGTATGTTAATTATGCTCTTGAATTATAAGTTGAATTCCATTTGCATGGGAAAGAAGAGCTACTGTTTTGTTTTTTTTAAGCTTGGCTTCAGCAGAACAATGGCAGAAGAATAGAATAGAGATGGAAGGGACCTTGAAGGTCTTCTAGTCCAGCCTCCCACTCAAGCAGGAGAACCTATACCATCTCAGATAAGTGATTATCTAGTCTTTTCTTAAAAACCTCCAGTGATGGAGCGCCCATGACTTCTGGAGGAAAGCTGTTCCACTGGTTAATTGTCCTCACTGTCAGGAAGTTTCTCCTTAATTCCAGGTTGCTTCTCCCTTTGATTAGTTTCCATCCATGGTTTCTTGTCCTGCCCTCTGGTGCTCTGGACCAGACATGACCCCTTCTTCTTAGTGGCAGCTTCTCAAATACTGGAACACTGCTATCATGTCTCCCCTATTTCTTCTTTTCTTTACACTAGCCAAACCCAAGCCGTTCTTTTTAAGTCTCGAGGCCTTTGATCATCCTAGTTGCTCTTCTCTGAACTTTTTCCAAAGTCTCAACATCTTTTTTGTAGTATGGTGACCAAAATTGGTTGCATTATTCCAGGTGTGGTCTCACTAGGGTTTTATAAAGAACATAGAATGTTGTTCATCTCCGAAATCAAAGATTCAGCTTTGTATCTGAAGCATAAGCAAAATATTGCCTCCCCCCCTTTGCATAGCTGAGATTAAAAGTAATACAAAAGGATCTTCTCTTCCTCCACAATTACTTGAGCAACTTGCTTTCATAAGTGTGTGAGTGATCTCTGGTGCAGAATTGCAACTGTGCTGATTGTAATCAGCTCCAAATAGATTGGTCGTATTATGCCAGTCCTGATTCATCAGCTTGCTTCAGCCTTAAGGGTTTTTGTGCTGAGAGATGAAATGGCAAACTCATCTTTTAGAATCAAAATTCTTCTCCACCTACATTTGAAATGATGCTCTTCTCTTTCCCTTCTAAACATTTTCCTTGTCTCGTTTAATTTTCCCTATGTCCTAGAAAATGCGAATGTTCTGTGGGTGCTTTAGACTATGTTGCTTTACAATAGGAGAAGAATATCCAGTTACAGCTCTAGTGCTAACTGGGAACAACAATAACTTCCCCCCCCCCACTAGTTCTGACAGATTACACCAATGTCCACCTCAATTTGCACTGATTTATTGATTCAGTTAAAATCTTCTCAAAATCATAGAGGCATGTCTTAATGAGTAGAGTAGAGTAGAGTAGAGTAGAGTAGAGTAGAGTAGAGTAAAGTAGAGTAGCGTAGAGTAGAGTAGAGTAGAGTAGAGCAGAGTAGAGTAGAGTAGAGCTGGAAGTGACCTTGGAGGTCTTCTAGTCCAGCCCCCCACTCAAGCAGGAGAACCATCTCAGACAATTGACTGTCCAGTCTCTTCTTGAAAACCTCCAGTGAGGGAGCATCCATGATTTCTGATGGCAAGAATCCCAAGATATCCTCCCTAGGTGAGCAAATCCAAGTCCTGCAGCCATTCTTCATATGGTTTAGTCTCCAGGCCTTGGATCATCTTAGTTGCTCTTCTCTGCATTTTTTCCAAACTCTCCACATCTTTTTTGTGACATGGTGACCAAAATGGGCTGCAGTATTCCAGGTGTGGTCTTACTAGGGTTTTATAAAGCGGCACTAATACTTCGTATCTTGTACGAAGATCTTGTACGAAGATCAACTGATCTTGATTCTATGCCTCTGTTTATACAACCCAGGATTGTATTGGCTTTTCTGGCTGCTGTTACACACTGCTGGCTCATGGTTGAGTGATTGTCCATTAGGACTCCAAGGTCCCTCTCACGGTTACTGTTTTTAAGCCAAGTCTCGTCCAATCTGTATTTGTGCCTTTGGTTTTTCCTGCCTAAATGTAAGAATTTGCTTTTCTCCACGTTGAAACTCATTTTGTTAGGCAGGGCCCATTGTTCAAGTTTGTCAAGACAAACTTTTTGGATTCTGAGTTTGTCTTCTGGGGTGTTGGCTACTCCTGCCAGTTTGGTGTCATCTGCAAATTTGATGAGTTCCCTCTCAGTTTGTTTGTTTGTTTATTTGTTTATTTATTTATTTATTTATTTATTCGTTTATTTATTTATGTATGTATGTATGTATGTATGTATTTATTTATTTATTTATTTATTTATTTATGAGACTTATATACCGCTTTAAGTGCAAGCACTCTCTAAGCGGTGTACACCAGTAAGCAATGTATATATATATATATTTACATTGCCCCCAACAATCTGGGTCCTCATTTTATCTACCCCGGAAGGATGGAAGGCTGAGTCAACCTTGAGCCAGTGGGATTTGAACCGCTGACCTGCTGAACACAGTCAGCTAAAGTGGCCTGCAGTACTGCACTCTAACTGCTGCGCCACCTCGGCTCCCTCATCTAAGTCATTAATTGAAGAGTCCTGGGCCTTAGGCAGAGCCTTGTGGTACCCCACTGCTTACTTCTCTCCATGTGGATGTGATGCCTTTGAGGACTACTCATTGAATACAGTTTGCCAGCCAGCTACAGATCCATCTGATGGTGATGTTGTCTATTCCACCTTTTTTTCCTAGCCTACTAACTCAACAACAACATTTGGGCTCAATTGTGGTCTTACGTTGAGAACTAGCTGTACTTTTGCCCCAGCCATAATTCTATAATTCATGTTCACAAAGGAACTTGAGCCTAGAACCATTCAGTCTTTGCACTGAATAGACCTGGAAATTTGATCCGAATATCCCTTAACAATCCTTTTTACCCTCTTTAAATGTGTCATTATGCAACTGTCATCAGGGAAATAAATAAAATAGGACTCTGAACCTTTTCTGAAATAAGCCATACCCAGAACATGCAATTTTTATTGCAGTAAGTATCTCCTGTGCAGGCACACAGGATTATATACCACGAGGCTGTTTCAAATGCTTTCTGTACTTTGCATTGCTTCTGCATAGAAGGCTATGCAATAATATGAGTCGTAAGTACTGCTTTATTAGATGTGACACTCCTGTAGGAAAATACCAAGCTGTACTTGTCTGGTTAAGGACTAATATCTGCGGTGGAGATGATCTTCTATTGAAATGGCCCCATTTTCCGCTGAAAACAATCCAGTTACACTAATTTAAGTCTGTAGTGTACACGTAGATAAAACTGACTTAATGCATAGGGCTGAAAACTTCAGCAAAATGCCCATACAACTCCACTAATGGATTTGTAGCTCCAAGGTAAATTGAATAAATTATCCAAGGTCACAGAATAGTTGAGAAGTGTATTTAACCTAGATTTCCTGAAGTAGCTCTGATGGGACAACTGGGGAAATTATCTCAATTATCTGTTGCTTGGTCAAATTAATTTTAGGTGTACAAATGCTTTCCTCCTTCTCCCTCTCCCTATCCTCCTCCTCCTCTGATTATATCTCAAAAGGGATTGAAAATGTGAATTCCAGGGCCATTGCTTCAGAATAGAATAGAATGGAATGGAATGGAATAGAATAGAATAGAATTCAATTCAAAATAGAATTCAGAATAGAATTCAGAATAAAATTCAGAATAAAATTCAGAATAGAATAGAATTCAGAATAGAATAGAATTCAGAATAGAATTCAGAATAGAATTCAGAATGAATAGAATAGAATAGAATTTAGAATAGAATAGAATTCAATTCAGAATAGAATTCAATTCAGAATAGAATTCAGAATAGAATAGAGTAGAGTATATAGAGTAGAATAGAGTAGAGTAGAGTGGAGTGGAGTATAGTGGAATGGAATGGAATGGAACGGAACGGAACAGAACAGAGTAGAACAGAACAGAACAGAGTAGAATAGAATAGAATAGAATAGAATAGAATGGAATGGAATGGAATGGAATGGAATGGAATAGAATAGAATAGAATAGAATAGAATAGAATATGATGTTGGTAAGAAGATTTTCTCATTTGTGCTCACTGTTCATTCATTCATTCATTCATTCATTCATTCATTCATTCATTCACTCATTCATTATTATAAAAAAGCAAAGTCACCTGTTTAACCTGTAGGAAAGAATCTATAAGTAACAGCAGTAGCAATAGAGCTTAGATTTATATACCACTTCACAGTGTTTTACTGCACTCGCTAAGTGATTTACAGAGTCAGCCTATTGCCCCCAACAATCTGGGTCCTCAATTTAATGACCTCAGAAGGATGGAAGGCTGAGTCAACCTTGAGCGGGTCAGGATCAAAGTCCAGTCTGTGGACAGAGTTAGCCTGCAATTCTATATTCTAACCGCTGTGCCATGATGGCTTCTAAAATAAGCAAGTTATAAGTAAGTCAGCCAGCCAGCCAGCAAGCAAGAACAAAAAACTTTCAGCCTGAAATTATAGTTGTCCTTTTTTTTTTTCTTCCCCCAAGTCTATCCAGATGGTTCTGTGCCAGTTTGGTCTCCAATCTATTTGTCCTCTTCAACCTTACAGGAACCCTAATTGTCCCTGGAATTCAATAATTGGATCCAGCAAAATTTATATAACCCTTGTAAAGCAGCTCCTGGCAATTCCAATTTATGAAATTCAAATCATGCAAAATCAGCTTCCATCTGTTTGGGCAAAGAGGAAGCTGCAGTGAAAGCACTATGAGCATCAAGAGGATACAAGCCAACTTTCCACTGAGTTTAAGATACAAGTTTTCCATTCCTAGAGAGGTTTCAATTAAGAAGAAAAAGAATAGACAAATAGAAATAGAAATAGAAATAGAAATAGAATAGAATAGAATAGAATAGAATAGAATAGAATAGAATAGAATAGAATAGAATAGAATAGAATAGAATAGGAAGGGACCTTGGAGGTCTTCTAGTCCAGCCCCCCTGCCAAAGCAGGAGAACCTATACCAGTGATGGCGAACCTTTTAGAGACCGAGTGCAATCCAAAACTCACTTATATGGCATGGCCCATTGGGTGGGTGTGGCCCGTTGGGTGGGCATGGTTGCGGTGATAACAGCAGACTGTGTGGGACTAAAAAGTTTGATCAATCAATTCCAACTTTGAGAGATCTTTTTTTTCTGTGAGAAGTTGAAATTGATTGATTGATTGAACCTTTTTTTATTGCACATGGCGGTGGAAGCCTAAAGTGAAAAGGCTTTATAAAACCCAGCTGAAAGCCTAGGACTGGGGTGACGGCGTGCGTACCCACAGAGAGGGCTCCGTGTGCCACCTGTGGCATGTGTGCTATAGGTTCACCACCACGGCCCTATACCATCTCAGACAAGTGACTGTCCAGTCTCTTCTTAAAAATCTCCAGTGATGGAGCACCCATGACTTCTGAAGGCAACTTCTGTTCCACTGGTTAATTATCCACACTGTCAGGAAGTTTCTCCTTAATTCCAGGTTGCTTCTCTCTTTGGTCAGTTTCCAACCATTGTTTCTCGTCCTTCCATGCTTTGGAGAATAATTTGCCCCCCTCCCCTTTGTGGCAGCCTCTCAAATACTGGAAGACTGCTATCAAGAGAAGAAGGCAGGCATGATATAAACTTATTCTCCCAGTAAAGTTTATTTTACTCTCAAGGAATAGTTAGCCCCGGCTTCTACTTTATAGAGTAGCAAGCAAATGAAAACCTGACATACCTTCTACGACATGTCCCAAAATGTTTTCTCAGAGATGGGAAGGATATTTCTCCCCATTTCCTATCAAAAAAACTGGCACAGGCATAGGGAGAAGAATTTGCCAAAATGCATTTTAATAAGAAATAAGAGTGGCGGCACTAGCACAATCAGAACGGGGCAGGTATCAACGCAACAGGTTTGGGGATGTGAAAGGCCTGGCTACAGCGGTCCTAAGATAGCAGGTGTGAGGCTCATGGGGCAGATTCACCCCCACACCCCCACCCTAGCTTGATTTTTATACATGTGCCTTACCCCCCAAACCATGGCTTATTGGGGGGATAGGGCTTATATTAGGCCCACGCATAAAAATCCACCTAGGGATTATTTTCAGGATAGGTCTTATTTTGGGGAAAACGTGGCAGACTTGATGGACTCAAAATAGTCAAGAAGGAAGAAAAGCGTTCCAAATGTATGTGTATGGGACGAAAGAGGCCCGGCTTTGATCAAGATGCCACGCTTTTTCCGTCTTGCGGATTTGATTCTCTTCCCTCGGAGGTCTTGAAGAGATTCTAAAGGGTTGCTCCTGGCCCATTGCAAGGGAGCGGAAGTTGCAGAACTACCAAATGGGGTCCCACCTTATTTAGCCAAGAGCAGCGAGAGATATGAGATCCCACTTTCAGGGAAGAAATGTCTACCTGAAGGGAAAAAAAAATATACGCACCGTTATTAGACAAGGCAGTTTCCTAGAAGAATCGTAAACTGCTTCTAGAGAAGCGTCTTCAGTGTAAAACCGTAGAAGAATAAAATAAATCAAATCAAATCAACTGGTGTTAGTCAGTTGTCTGCCTGACTCACAACCAGAGTTGCATCTCCTCCTACTCGCCCATCCCCAGCACATTTACTTTACTACTACTACTACTACTACTATTCACCCCCACCCCAGCACATTTATTTTCCTCCTCGTCCTCCTTGTCCTCCTCCTCCTCCTCCTCCTTTTCTTCTTCTTCTTCTTCTTCTTCTTCTTCTTCTTCTTCTTCTTCTTCTTCTTCTTCTTCTTCTTCTTCTTCTTCTTCTTCTTCTTCTTCTTCTTCTTCTTCCTTCTTCTTCTTCTTCTTCTTCTTCTTCTTCTTCTTCTTCTTCTTCTTCTTCTTCTTCTTCTTCTTCTTCTTCTTCTTCTTCTTCTTCTTCTTCTTCTTCTCCTCCTCCTCCTCCTCCTCCTCCTCCTCCTCCTTCTTCCCATCACCCCACCACATTTATTTGCCACCCATCTCATGGTTCAAGGTGACTGGGCACATAACACCATATTGACTGGTAATCTCTAACTTCTGCTTTTTCTTTCCCCTCAAATACTGGTCCTGCCACTAACCTATAACCCACTTGGGCACCGTGCCTATAAGTCACCAGGTGGATTTCAACAAAGCTCCCTCTGCGATGCTCAAGTCCTATCCCTTCTACCGGTGCCTCCAAGCTTGCTTACAGATTCTTCAGCGATGCTTAGAAAAGCCTCCAATTTGTTTTAATTAAAACCGCATATTTGTGTACACATTTTAATCAAACGGTTTTTTTTAATAAAATGAGAAAACATACACCCCCGAGTGTTTATTAATCAGCCGAATGCACTTATATAAGGACACCAATGTTGTGAGCGAGTTGACAACCAGAGACAATTGCTTTCTTGCTGAGCAATTAGTCAAAAACTCTTCTGCTTTTTTTTCTTCCTGTTGACATCTTCCAAAGCCAAGTGTGTTTCAGATTTTAATCGAGATTCATCTTTAAAGAAGTCATCCTGCAACAGTTTAGCATTACGTACATTGGGATGGAGGCCAGAGTGACAGAACAGCCTATATCAGAGGCCTTCAAACTTGGCCCTTTTAGGACTTGTAGACTTCAACTCCCAGAATTCCTCAGCCAGCGTGCCTGGCTGAGGAATTCTGGGAGTTGAAGTCCACAAGTCATAAAAGGGCCAAGTTTGAAGATCCCTGACTTAAATCTAACAAACAAAATGGAGCCTGGCTGAGGAATTCTGGGAGTTGAAGTCGACAAGTCATAAAAGGGCCAAGTTTGAAGACCCCTGCCCTATATCAAGAAGAAATAGTTGATCCACAAATAAATAGGAATGGACTCTTTTCCTCAGGAAAGAGAGGAAGAATTCAAAGTGGCAATTAGAAGAAGAAAAAAAGTTTGGACCTGCATTCCAAGCATTTACTGGGCTGAAAATATTAACCACAGTTGAGTTTTAACCAAGGATAAACACCCAAGAAGAAATGTATGCTATCCCTTTGGGCTAGCATTTAGGAACTTTTGTCAAAGAAATATTTTAATTGTATATTACCTTATGAGGTTCAACATCAATTTGCATTTGTCCCAAAGGGTACCGATTTGTTATGTACGTTAGCCTACTCCTCTAAAAATAATCATTTCATTTTGGGGGGCATACCACTGCTTTACAAATTACAGATCGAAAGGGACTCAGCTGTAATTGGATTCTCTCTTTAATGTGTTTTAATTGCAATGGGAGTTGGAAAATCTCCCCCGATTTTTAAGTACTTAAAAACCGCTTGGGTTCGATGCAGCATTAATAACCACCGTCTCATAAAAGAAATATACCTGACTATTTTTTTATTTTCCATTTATTCATACAAAATACAATTAAATTCCTAACCATTGGTACCGTCTGCCCATTCCCCCCAGGCTGCGTCCACCCTCTCCAATCCTTCCCCACTTCCCTCCTCTTTCTCTCCTCCCCTCCTACTCTCTTCCCCTCCCCTTCTCCTCTAACGATCCTACTTCCTCCCTACTCCTTCCTCCCCTCTCATCCCTCTCACACACATGAACGCAGCATAGGGGAAATGCCCAAGTGTTTACCATGTCTATATTATCATTACCCACCCACTCACCCACCCACCCACCCTCAACCCTTCCCCCCTCGCTTCCCAGAGCAGAATACAGGGTTATTATTAAGAAAGTTAACAATAATAAAAAAGAAAAAAGAAAAAAGAAAATAAAAGAGAAAAAGAAACATCATACTTAACCTTTAACTCCCCTTAAATTAAGTCATATAAACAAATCTCTACAACAGTTACTATAAAATTTACTCATAAAATAAACGAAAGTTTATAGTCCCATATTTTTTCTGAATATAATCTATCCATCTTCTCCATACAATAATATATCTTTCTTGTGTGTGATCCTTCAAATAAGCAGAAATTTTTTGCCATTTCTGCAAAGTTAGAAACTTTAAATATCCATTCTTCTAAAGTAGGCAACTAGTCCTTCTTCCAATACGAGCCTACTAATAACCTTGCTGCAGTTAATAAATTCAACATTAAAGTAGTTTCTTTGTCATTTAAATCCACAAAGATACCCAATAAGAATAATTGAGGGGTGAACTTTATCTTCCTTTTAAAAATCTTTTGAATGTTCCACCAAATCATAATCCAAAAAGCCTTTACCTTTTTATAATTCCACCAAACATGAAAATATGTCGCATCCATATTACCACATCTACAACATTTGGGTTGTAAATTTGGATACTTACAAGATAAACTATTTTTTTTACAACCATTGGATTTGTTTAGGAAATGAAGACAATATGACATCCTTTGTATTTAGAGAAGACTTCTTAAAGATAGGTTTTTAACAGTCTGACTAGCACAATAACAGAATAGAATAGAGTTGGAAGGGATCTTGGAGATCTTCTAGTCCAGGGGTCTACAATCTTGACAACTTTAAGACTTGTGGACTTCAGCTCTCAGAATTCCTCAGCTAGCTAGCTGGCTGAGGAATTCTGGAAGCTGAAGTCCACAAGTCTTAAAGTTGTCAAGGTTGCAGACCCCTGTTCTAGTTCAACCTACTGCTCAAGGAGGAAACACTACAATATAATATTTCTGACAAATGGTTGTTTGATCTCTTCTTAAATACTGGAGCATCCACAACTCCTGAAGGCAAATCTTCCCACTGATCAATTGTTCACACTGTCAGGAAATTTCTCCTTAGTTCTAGGTTGCTTCCCTCCATTGCTTCTTGTCCTGCCTTCAGGTACTTTGGAGAATAGGTTGACCTCCTCTTCTCTGTCACCACCCCTCCAATATTGGTATCATGTCACCCCTAGTCTTTTCATTAGACTAGACATACCCAATTCCTGCAATTGTTCTTCATATGTTTTGGCCTCCAGTCTCCTGATCATCTTCGTGGTATGAATGAAGCAACGGATGAAGACCAAAAGATTCCTGATTATCTCTTTCTCCTACACAACAGCCTTAAAATGTAACCCCCCCCAAAAAAACTTTCAAAACAGTAGGTCCACCAGTTTAGGATTTTACCATTCCATAGTAGGTGTGCCACCTCTGAATTCAAGAGTTTTCAACAGTGGCTTGCAATAATTTTGCACGTAGAGAGAACCTGGCTGCTGTTCATAACTCAGAACAGGCAGCAGATTAAAGTAAATTCAGTTACAATCTTAAGAACTCTTCAGAGCACGGAAGATAGGATTCCTACTCCAAAGGACACCTTGTGTAGAAATACTGATATATGTAAAAGGTGGAATCAGGCTTCTGTTCTGTGCTACTCAATTCACCCTCTCAGCATCCCTAAAACTCTTTATCTCAGCACCTTTCAGACCTGATTGGGTATTTCTTGTATTAATATTGTCTTTGGTGAACTCGTATGGCTGACTTCTGTCTAATAATAATAATAATAATAATAATAATAATAATAATAATAATAGTAGTAGTAGTAGTAGTAGTAGTAGTAATGAAGAAGAAGAAGAAGAAGAAGAAGAAGAAGAAGAAGAAGAAGAAGAAGAAGAAGAAGAAGAAGAAGAAGAAGAAGAAGAAGAAGAAGAAGAAAGGGACCTTGGAGGTCATCTAGTCCAACCCCCTGCTCAGGATGGAAACCCTATACCATTTCAGACAAATGGCTGTCCAGTCTCTTCTTAAAAACTTCCAGTGTTGGAGCATTCACTGCTTCTGGAGGCAGGTTGTTCCACTGGTTAATTGTTCTAACCGTCAAGAAATTTATCCTTAGTTCTAGGTTGCTTCTCTCCTTGATTAGTTTCCATCCGTTGCTTCTTGTCCTGCTTTCGGGTGCTTTGGAGAATAGCTTGACTCCCTCTTCTTTGTGGCAGCCCCTGAGATATTGGAAGGCTGCTATCATGTCCCCCCTCGTCCTTCTCTTCATTAAACTAGACATACCCAATTCCAGCAACCGTTCTTCATATATGTTTTAACCTCCAGTCCCCTAATCATCTTTGTTGCTCTTCTCTGCATTCTTTCTAGAGTCTCAACATCTTTCTTTACATCGTGATGACCAAAACTGGATGCAGTATTCCGAGTGTGGCCTTACCAAGTGGTATTAACACTTCACGTGATCTTGATTCTATCCCTCTGTTAATGCAGCCCAGCACTGTCTTGGCTTTTTAATCTTCATCTGGGGATGGGGGCGGGGCATTGAAAGAAGTTCAGACATTTTAGAGTTCAGCCAATCTCCACACAAATGTAGCATTTCTCAGGATCCTTTCAATAACTGTCGTTGGGTCTCCTCATAAGAGCCTTGTCATAGCCATAAATAATCCTCAGGAGGGGCAGAGAGACTCCGAGAGGATCATAATAGCTATCATAAATGAATCATAAAAATGCATAAAGGGCAAGCCACACTAAAATGGCAAACAAATATGATGTTGTGTGTGTGTGTGTGTGTGTGTGTGCGCGCGCGCAGTTTGTGGATTCGTAGGCCTCTTTTGTTATGATTTCAAGAAATTCCCAATTGCTTCTAAAAATCTCAGCGGGCTCAAAAACAAGCTTATTGGGGATTCGCATGGAAAGTGATGCTGCAAAAAAAAAAAAAAATCTTGAGACAATTGATATCAGTAGCCAAATCAAAGGGGGGTATTTTTTTTCATCCCCGTGCCATTTTAGAATTTTATTCCTCACAGAGTTTCTGTTCATGCAGAATTTTATGCCTCAGAACCACCGCTATTCATGAAGAAGAATTGATGCTCCCTTTCCCCTTTGCGCGTTATGATAATGATGATTAGGTGCACAGTCAGCCAGATGTCGAAACTATATTTGGGGGGGAGGTTGTCCACCTATCCAGTCATTGAACTTGAATAGGCAGATGTTGTTGTTCGATAGGGTCCAAGCAGTGGTGGGATTCAGCCGGTTTGCATCGGTTTGACAGAACTGGTAGCTAAAATTTGCTGAGTTCGGAGAACTGGCTGAATGCACACTGCTTCCGGAAGTCCGTTCTAGGGCTGGGAAGCCTGGAAGAGGCCTCTCAGGCCTAGAATGTCCCACCGGAAGTGCATGGATGCCACTTCCGGAATTCCGTTCTAGGCCTTGGAGACCTGGAGGAGGCCTCCCAGGCCTTGAATGGCTGACTGGAAATACGTGGATACCATTTTCGGAAGTCCATTCTAGGCCTTGGAGGCCTGGAGGAAGCCTCCCAGGCCTAGAACAGCCTGCCAGAAGTGCATGGATGCCACTTCTGGAATTCCGTTCTAGGCCTCGGAGACCTGGAGGAGGCCTCCCAGGCCTAGAATGGCTGACTGGAAATATGTGGATACCATTTCTGGAAGTCCATTCTAGGCCTCGGAAGCCTCCCAGGCCTAGAAAAGCCTGCCAGAAGTGCATGGATGCCACTTCTGGAAGTCCGTTTTAGGCCTTGGAGGCCCAGGCCTGCATCCAATAAGAGAACCGGTTGTTCAGGTATTTGAATCCCACCACTGAGTTCAAGTACCATTGTAGAATATAAGCTATTCTGGGGAAACTGCCTTTTGCAATTGACTGGTGGAGATGTGGTCAATGCCAATGCTCTTCAAGGATTATTATCCTGGTTGGTCACACAATCCGCCAGATGCTCAGACTGAATTTGGCATTTTATTTGCTTATCAAGTCCTTCCCAAGCACCTGGGAATGGCAGATGTTGTTGTTTGATAGCTAAAGGTAACAATAGTGGCAAATATCTGTAGCTCAGGTGTAGGACAAGGGTGAAAATCCATTCTCTGAGCTTCTGGGTTGGTTTCCAAACATTTCGTTACTAGGCTAGGTAGTATCTTCAGCAGCGTTTAGGGGGTGTCTGTGTCGGTGCTCTTCTGTATATAAGGGCTTCAGGTGTGGGTGTGTCAAGTGAAGGTCTTATGATGGGTCAAGTATGAGACATCAGAGAGGGTCTTGTGATGGAGAGTTTACATCAGGTCAAGGTCATTGGAAGGTGAACTGCTGTGGGGGGAGAGGGGGCTTACATGGGTTGGTTGAGGGTTGGCAGCTGTGTGGTTGATTTGGACTCTGAGGGGTTTATAGGATGCTTATAGGTCAAGGGGTCTGTGAATGGAATCGTTTGTGGAGAAGCAGGCTTTGGTGATCAAGGTATCATTGCAGGATTTAAACTGTTCCAGGGAAAGCTGCCTTTTGCAATTGACCGAGGAGATTTTGTCAACGCCGTAGGGTGTTCAAAGCTGTTCCAGATATATTACTTCTAACAGAATAGTAACAGTAAGATACTACTACCATTAATAAGTGTTGTCATATGGCATGATGCCTACAGTTACTGACCATAGCAAAGGCTAGCCCTTAGCTATACTGTCTGGGATTTGAAGTTACAATGATCAGATCTAGCTTGCACTTGGGTCAAACATCACTAGGAAGTTCCAGGACTGGAAGTTAGAGGAGAAGCCAGAACCATCCTGGATGGAGGCATCATATTATGGGAAAGAAAAATGGCACAGATGGGTCAACTTGAGCTTCATCAAGGGTTTTAACTTTTTTTAAAACAAACAAACAAACAAAGGTTGCATTAACAGAGGGATAGAATCAAGAGCACATGAACTATTAATACCACTTTACAATGCCTTAGTAAGGCCACACTTGGAATACTGCATCCAGTTTTGGTCACCACGATGTAAAAAAGATGTTGAGATTTTAAAAAGAGTACAGAGAAGAGCAACAAAGATGATTAGAGGTCTGGAGGCTAAAACATATAAGGAACGGTTGCTGGAATTGGGTATGTCTAGTTTAATGAAGAGAAGGATGAGGGGGGACATGATAGCAGTGTTCCGATATCTCAGGGGCTGCCCCAAAGAAGAGGGAGTCAAGCTATTGTCCAAAACGCTTGAAGGCAGGACAAGAAGCAGCGGATAGAAACTAATCAAGGAGAGAAGCAACGTACAACTAAGGAGAAACTTCCTGACGGTGAGAACAATTAACCAGTGGAACAACCTGCCTCCAGAAGCTGTGAATGCTCCAACACTGGAAGTTTTTAAGAAGAAACTGGACAGCCACCTGTCTCAAATGGTCTAGGGCAGACATGTCAAACTTGTGACGTCACGTGACATCGCACAACGTATTGGAGCTTTTTTGACATTGCCGGCAATGGGGTGGGCGGGGCTCCGGTATGATGAAACCAGCCCATGGGCCGGTAGTTTGACACCCCTGGTATAGGGTTTCCTGCCTGAGCAGGGGTTTGGACTAGATGATCTCCAATTTTATTATTATTATTATATTCAGTTTATATTCTTATCAATGCTGAAGTTAGCCAGAGTTGATGCAAAAAAAATATACTTTTTTTAAAAAAAAAAAAAATGTGAGCAGAGTTAGCTTGCAATTCTGCCTTTTAACCACTGCACCACCACAGCTCTGATAGCTGAAGAGAAAAGATATCTACCCTAGATTCCTTTCTAAGGGGGTGGTGATTCAAGTAGCACTAAAGCACATAATCTTTTCTTTCAGGCTGGCACCATGTGGATACCTTTGCAGCTTGTACCATTGTTCACAATGAAGCTGCAGCAACTGACTTTGATTTTAAAAAAAAATGCATTGCAGGAACACGCTAGCGAACAAGGAAAACCCAACAGAATAAAAAGACCCAAAGTAATTACAGGCCTATCTCTATTCTTTTTTTTCCTTCCATACACATGTTCTCATTCTCACATCTACCCTTAAAATGTTATGGGATGCCTTGCACTGAATCTTTTTTGAATGGATTGCCAGATATTGGGGGGGGAGGAGAGAGAGAGAGAAAGAGAGAGAAAGAGACACAGAGCGAGAGAGACTGTCACAAAGTTACCTAGTTGTTTTTCATGCCTCAGGTTCTATTCAAACACACAGTCACCCAGTTTTCACCTCCTTTCCTTTCCTTTCCTTTTTTCTATCTCCCTTTCCTTTTCTTCCTTTTCCTTTCCTTTCTTCTATCTTCTTTTCCTTTCCTTTCCTTTCTGTTCCTTTCCTTTCCTTTTTTTCTATCTCCCCTTCCTTTCCTTTCCTTTCCTTTCCCAGCCCTTCCCATCCTTTCCTTTCCTTTCCTTTCCTTTCATTTTCTTTCCTTTCCTTTCCTTTCCTTTCCTTTCCATAATCTTTTCTAAGAGTATAGATTTCCTCTTTTCCTAAGCAAGGACCAAGAAATATCCCATTTTTTCTCACATCTGCCCAGATGTTTCTTCCTTCTTGTCTCCAGCCTGTGAATGAGAAACTGTGAATGAGAGTTAAGGCAGAAACATTTCCTTTATTTCAACACCGTCTAAGGTCAGACTCAACAGGTGTGCAATCTTTGTCAGGCATAAATATTTAAATCTCTGAACCCAAAGTTTAAGGTGATGTAATTGCATGTCTGATTCACCTTGCCCTTTCATTTCTTCTGTTCAAATCAAAGTATATGATTGGTAATATCTTATTTTGCTTTAATGCATCAATATTATATGGTAGATATTGTATGCAAGCATAGAATTCATTAGTTGTTATAAGAATAGAATAGAATAGAATAGAATAGAATAGAATAGAATAGAATAGAATAGAATGGAATGGAATGGAATGGAATGGAATGGAATGGAATGGAATGGAATGGAATGGAATAGAATAGAATAGAATAGAATAGAATAGAATAGAATAGAATAGAATAGAATAGAATAGAATAATGGAATAGAATAGAATAGAATAGAATAGAATAGAATAGAATTTTTTAAATTCTTCTTTGTAGAAGTCTTTTGTAGCATTCGTAAGGGCAGTTAATAGGCCATAAAAGGTCCGTTTTTTAAAAAAAATGACATCGAGAAAGCAAACCATAGCATATAATGCCAATAAAATTATGATGATTAATTCTGTATTTTCAAGACTTTATGATCTCCTTTATTTTCCAACTGAAATAAAACAAGAGTCCCCAAACCATCCAGCGCCGAGTAACTTTGGTTTCTCTGTTTGGTGTAAAGGAATAGGCAGCTACTCGTCCATGTCATAAGAGAAAGGTAGGCTGTATGACAGCCTTTCAGGGAGTCAAATGTTAAAACTGTCTCCCCTGAAGACCGAGGGACTGTTTGCTTGACTGACCTGTTCCTAACGTTAGGATTCTTCACATCTCTATGGGATTACTGTAAGAGAAAAGTACACAAAGCAATGGATTACAAACAAGGCATTTGGAGAAAGCAAGCAAGAAGTAAAAAAGAAAAAAGGTGAGATTGCACTGCACAAAGAGGGAAGGGAAAGGGAAGGGGAAAGGGAAGGGGAAAGGAGGAAAGGAGGAGGAAGAAGAAAAAGAAGGAGGAGGAGGAGGAGGAGGAGGAGGAGGAGGAAGAGGAGAGGAAGAAGAAGAAGGAGAAGGAGAAGGAGAAGGAGAAGAAGAAGAAGAAGAAGAAGAAGAAGAAGAAGAAGGGAGGAGGAGGAAGAGGAGGAGGAGGAGGAGGAAGAGGAGAGGAAGAAGAAGAAGGAGAAGAAGAAGAAGAAGAAGAAGAAGAAGAAGAAGAAGAAGAAGAAGAAGAAGAAGAAGAAGAAGAAGAAGAAGAAGAAGAAGAAGAGGAGGAGGAGGAGGAGGAGGAGGAGGTGGAGGAGGACAACGACACTTATGGGTCTTGGTGCCCTCTGAGCTTGATTGCTTTCTTGCAGATCTTTCATTACCCAAAGTAGATAACATCACCAGTACACTAAATCTTGGGTTGGGCTTTAGCAAATCCTGCAAGATTTGATATAATCTGGAAATATTTGATTAAATCTGCAAATTTAATTGATTTGATATAATCTGCAAATATCTCATTAAAAAAAAAAAGTTGAGCATAAATTAATGGCACCGGACTCTGAGAATGTTACTAACCTGATGACATTAGATGAGCATCCTGACTGATAGTTAAA
This sequence comes from Crotalus tigris, assembly GCF_016545835.1. Lineage (NCBI taxonomy): Eukaryota > Metazoa > Chordata > Lepidosauria > Squamata > Viperidae > Crotalus > Crotalus tigris. Next base: position 187,970 of record NW_024098434.1, on the reverse strand, counting down.
CAGATAACTGATGTGTCCTTCCTGTCTGTAGGATCTCTTTAGCTGAGTGCATAAACCAAAGAAGAATAGGAAAACCCAAAGGAGATGCTGAATTGATTTGTCCATCACAATTAGAGTCCTCCGCTTCCCCCTCTCTTTAAAGCAAAATTAAACAAAAACCACATCTTTATCATCTGTTCTTCTCCCTCCGATTCTTTAATGGAAAGAGGCGGTCCCTTTGAACAATAGACAACATTAAGTTCTCCGATTTCGTTCAACCACAATGTGTGGCGTGGAGAGAGAGAGTATGAAAGGCCAAACTTCTGCATTCAATACCTTCCGTTGCTTTCTCTAACATCAACTACTGATATCCACACCACCTTTGTTATAATTAAACATGACACAAACATTGAGATTTATGTAGCATTTTTTTTACCAAGGAAAGCCAAAAGATGATAATAGTTTATTGTGAGGGTCAGAAGGAAGGCTGAGAAAATATCTACAGACCCGTCACATCCTGGACAAAATTGTTTCAACTCTTCCCTCAGGATGCCACTACAGAGATTGCATGGCAAAAAGAACCAGACACAAAGGCAATTCGTTCTCTGATGCCACCACTCTCTCTAACACAGTGGTTCTTAACCTTTCTAATGCCGCGACCCCATAATACAGTTCCCCATGTTGTGGTGACCCCCAACCACTTATACATCACTGGGTGCCAGGGCCGTGGCCAAAGAAAAGGGGGAAAAATGGCGGACAGCCTTGTTTGGCGACCCCCGTGAAATGGTCGTTCGACCCCAAATGGGGTCCCGACCCACAGGTTGAGAACCACTGCTCTAACATCTTATCCTCACAGTATTATGATATGTCCAAGTATATTTACTCATGTTGTATGGCTGTGGTATTATTAATATTCTTCTCATCTTCTCTACTACCTCCTCTTATTGGTATCACAGTTATTATTAGTCTGTTGCTTTGCATGTAAGTTGAAAGCTTTTGCATGGAGACAAATTCCTTGTATGTCCAATTACACTTGGGCAATAAAGACATTCTACTGCTAGTCCATTCCATTCCATTCCATTCCATTCTATTCCATTCCATATTCTATTCCATTCCATATTCTATTCCATTCCATTCCATATTCCATTCCATGTTTATTCCATATTCTATTCGGTTCCATATTCTATTCCATATGCTATTCCATATTCTATTCTATTCTATTCTATTCTATTCTATTCTATTCTATTCTATTCTATTCTATTCTATTCTATTCCATTTTCTATTTTTGTTCCATTTTCTATCCTAGCCTAGCCTAGCCTATCCTAGCCTAGCCTAGCCTAGTCTAGCCTATTCCATTACATTTTCTATTCCATTCCATAACATTCCATAACATTCCATTCCATTCCATCCCATATTCTATTCTATTCTATTCTATTCTATTCTATTCTATTCTATTCTATTCTATTCTATTCTATTCTATTCTATTCTATTCTATTCTATTCTTTCTGAATTCCATTCCATTCCATTCCATTCCATTCCATTCTATTCTATTCTATTCTATTCTATTCTATTCTATTCTATTCTATTCTATTCTATTCTATTCTATTCTATTCTTTCTACTTTTGATTTATTAAGAGGGCTGGAGCTTATCTTTATTGATTGTTCAGTCTCTGTTGCAACAGAGTGAATAAGCGAATATAAAGACATGACAGTCCATGTACTTTGCTAGTAAAGCCATGTAGAGCATTAATAAATCTGCATTTCAACATGAATATTCATCTAGAATGTCCAATGCATTGGCTTGCGGGTATTTGAGTCTGTTTAAGCTCACAATTTCCATTTGAGATAAACAGTAGGAGAGGCATATGAAATCATCAACTGTTGTGCATGTCATAATTTAATCCCTGTCATTTTTACCAGCAACTAGAAAAGATTCCACTAAAACTTTTTTAAAACATCGCTGTCACTCATTTTGGAAAACACCAGGAAAGTTGCTATGAAGTTTTGCACTTCCTGGTATTTCATTAAATCATAATCCCCTGACTGGAAGTAAAAACTGGTTTTCTAAAATCATTTATTTTTTATTCAGTGTAAATGAAATAATCAATTTCAGCTCTAATGAGGGATCCACTTCAATGCCCTTTCATCCAGAGAAAAGACAGACATTTTCTTCATATTTTAATGAAAAACGTATTTAGTATCTCACTGACTCAGAAGTATTATATTAGATGAAATTATCTGGGAAAATGAATACATCTGGAAAAAAAATGAGTATAAAGGTAAAATGAGGAAAAATGCCCCACAATGCAGACGAATCTTTATTTAAACTTGAAAAGAAAAAAGAGTGAAACAGGAAATGAAACAAACCAAAGACTGGAAAAATGAGATTCAGAAACAGAAACTTGAAAAGACAAATCTATTTGTATTTGTCTTCTTCACTTCCCAATTCTTTATTTTAAGACATTGCAGCATTAAGCAACACATGCACACTGGGTTATTCTCTGCTCAGATATCCAGACCCATGAATAAAACATTGTTGATGGCTGAGGTACACACACAGAGAGACACAGACACAAACATACAACCCTTTTGCCCCAGAGTAGTTGTAGCATTTGTTTCTTATCCTGAAAAATCTGCTTATCTATCTCAGTTGGCTTATTCCTCCACCAAAGATACAGAACAGTCTCTTTTCCTACCAGTCATTCTGCATCCAATACGTGTGTACACACACACACACACACACAGAGAGAGAGAGAGAGAGAGAGAGAGAAAGAGAGAGAGAGAGAGAGAGAGAGAGAGAGAGAGAGAGAGAGAGAGAGAGAGAGAGAGAGAGAGAGAGACGAACACAAACATGCACAGCGAGACTTAACATGTGGCAAAAAATGCTAAATTTTAAAAGAGTGGCGTGAATTCTATTAAGGTCATTAAGCCAGCCATAAACAAAAAGAACACCAGTTCTGAAACTGGAAAGTAAAAACCATGCTAATATTAATAATTATAAACCTGCAAGGGCCGAGGTGTGGTGAATTTTACCAAGAGCAAAAACAAAGCCTAGCCACATTCGGAGAAATCAAATCACAGTGATCCGATAGTGGCATTTGAAAGAATGCTGCCATTTTAAATATTTGCAGAATTTTCAACATTAATGAACCATTTTAATTTACTGGTTTAGCAAAAAAAAAAAAAGAGGCAAATTTACACTGCTTAAACAGGTCCTACAGTATTATTATTTTTTCCCCTGTAGTTCTTTGTACAACATAGCATCATATCTAAGCTGTAGAATTCCTTCCTTCCTTCCTTCCTTCCTTCCTTCCTTCCTTCTTTCCTTCCTGCCTTCTTTCCTCACTCACTCACTCACTCACTCACTCACTTTTTCCCTCTTCATTTTCCCCCTCTCTTTCTTTCCTCCTTCCCATCCTCCCTTCCTTCTTTTCTTCTTTTCTTCCTTTCCTTCTTTCTTTTCATTTCTTTCTCTCCTTCCTTTCCTTCTCTCCTTCCTTCCTTTCTTCCCTTTTCCTCTCCATTTCCTCCCTCCCTCCTTCCCTCCCTCCCTCTTTCCTTCCTTCCTTCCTTCCTTCCTTCTTTTTTCCTTCCTCCCTCCCTCCCTCCTTTCTTTCTTTCTTTCTTTCTTTCCTTCCTCCCTCCCTCCCTCCCTCCCTCCCTTCTTTCCTTTTACTGTAGGAGAAAAATGTTATTCTCAGTTAGACAGACACTTTTTTTCAGCATCTTCTGCTTTTCTGGGTGGGGAACTATATAATAAAAGAAATTAAAAGCATTGGATGGTCTAAACCGATGATGTTTGTGCCAGTACTTATACGGTTTCACTGTTGTTTATTTGTTTGTTTTAAAATGGAATCTTAAACTGTAAAGCAACTATAGGATGCAGTTTGAAAGGCAATCAGAATGCAAACAGATCTGGGTCCACAATCAACGGAGCAAAGAAATTCAAGGTCAGGTCAGTGTTGGCTCACGGACAGTAATTGCCAGCATCAGGCAAGCTGCACCTCCTAACAAGGTAGCTTTGTTTACTATTAGCAGAGATAAAATTTCACAGTGCAGACTTTTATGGGGAAAAACAAAACCTGTTTTACTTTCTAATCTCTCGAAGAATCCTACCTCTTGCCCCTAATAATGTTTAGTAAAATGGTTTTCTTTTCCCGATGCCTGAAAATTGAATCAAGAATTCTAACTTTCTCTTTTAGAGAGGGTGAGAGAGGAGAAAGAAAGAAAAAAAATCAGCTGTTCTTCTTTTGCCAGACGCCCTTCTGAAATGTGGAATCCCTAGCACTGGCTGTCCTCCAGAAATATAAAAGAGAATAGCCTGAGGAACAAATCAAGGTAACTATTTAGGGGGAAAAAAACCTGGTTATTAAGCCACCATTGACACTCATTTTTGATTTTAGACCACCTAGTGCAGGGCTTTTCAACCAGAGGTATGGGTACTACCTGTAGTACATTGGCACCTGGCAGGTGGTACGCGACCATCCTAGAAAAGTGATAGCAGGGGAGGGGAATGAGCTGAACCGGTGGCAGCACCACACAAGCCTGAGCGAGAGATGGCTTGAGCTGCAGGGCTGTCAGGGCTCAGCGGAAGCACCAGGATCAGCACCAGCTCTAGCTGGAGCTCGGCGCTGATCCTGGCACTTCTGCTGAGCCCTGAACAAGCACCAATCAGCTGGAGCTCAGCACTGATCCTGATGCTTCTGCTGAGCCCAGAAGAAGTGCCGATCAGCTGGAATGTTGCAGCATCTCCAGGGTCTTGTGATTTACATTCAGATGCTTGGCAACTGATTCATATTTATGACGGTCATAGTGTCCCAAGATCATGTGAAGTGACCAAAACCTGCTGCAACCATGCAGCAGATGGGGGGAATAAAAGCCAAATGCCCCCCACCCCACCCCCGCTGCCAATCCTCAACAGAAATGCTCACAACAATGAAAACCTCGGACAGGAGGAAGAGTGCCACCGGGCGAGCAGGCAGGTGTCTTGCTCAGCTGTGGCTTGGGGGACACTTTTTCAGTGCCATTGTAACTTTGAACAGTCACTAAGCGAATTGTTGTAAGTTGAGGACTACCTGTACTTTACCACTTTTTTCCTTTTTTTTTGGGTCATTAAGTTTTTGACACCTTACTAGGTGACTGGTGGAACTCGGATGTTGCCATATCCTAAAAGTGGTACAATGGGTGAAAAGGTTGAAAAGCCCTGACCTAGTGCAAGTTTGAAGACAGTTCCCTGCTTCTTAGCTTCTCAAGAAATCTGAAGCCAGGAATGTTGATTGCCCATAAAAATGGTTGGACAATTGCAATAAGATCTGAATCTTTTGTAAAGCCCAGTGAATGTCTTTATGCCCTGGTACTTCAGAATTGACCGCTGTGCAGCGAAAAAAGGGTAAATAGAAAAGTGAAATATAAAGCATGTTCATGCAAGAGGTAGAGCAGTGTCCAGACCCCATTCATCCAGTAACTTTTAATATCCTATCCCAGTTTAAGATCCAAGGCTATTATTTACATTTTACTGTGAAGTAAATTATATGACTATAAAGATATGAATACTGAAAAGTCAAATGTCCATTCCTAAAAAAAAAATATTGTGGCACGCAGTCTTCCCAAAAGTCTGCTCCATTTGTATTCGGGATACTGCTTACAAGTGCTATGTGCTTAGAGCTCAAAGCATTGTTAGAGACCCCACATACCCACTTTACAGTCTCTTTCTGTTGCCCCCCTCTGTGAGGAGGTTTTGAAGTATTTATAGCAGGACTACCCAATTCTGTAATAGCTTTGGTCCCTGTGCCATCCGTCTGGTAAACTCGCGAGATTCATTTTGCTCGCCATGCACTTGTACACATAACCCGAACTAGACTGGATTAGCACTGATTATATAATCTAGTTTGGGTAAGGAAACATTACATTTAGGCAAGAAAAACCAAATGTAGAGGTATAGTATAGGGGTTACCTTGCTGAATAGCAGTAACTGTGAGAGGGATCTTGGAGTCTTAGTGGACAATCTCTGAAACAGGAGCCAAAAAAGCCAACACAGTGCTAGGCTGCATTAACAGAGGGATAGAATCAAGATCATGTGAAATATTAATACCACTTTACAATGCCTTGGTAAGGCCACACTTGGAATACTGCATCCAGTTTTGGTCACCACGGTGTAAAAAAGATGCTGAGGCTCTAGAAAGAGTACAGAGAAGAGCAACAAAGATGATTAGGGGACTGGAGGCTAAAACATATAAGGAACGGTTGCTGGAATTGGGTATGTTTAGTTTAACGAAGAGAAGGATGAGGGGGGACATGATATCAGGGTTCCAATATCTCAGGGGCTGCCCCAAAGAAGAGGGAGTCAAGCTATTCTCCAAAGCACCAGAAGGCAGGACAAGAAGCAACAGATGGAAACTAACCAAGGAGAGGAGCAACCTAGAACTAAGGAGAAATTTCCTGACAGTTAGAATAATTAACCAGTGGAACAACCTGCCTCCAGAAGCGGTGAATGCTCCAACACTGGAAGTTTTTAAGAAGAGACTGGACAGCCATTTGTCCGAAATGGTATAAAGTTCTCTGCCTGAGCAGGGGGTTGGGCTAGATGACCTCCAAGGTCATTTCTAATTTTATCATTATTATTATTATTATTATAAATATCTGTAAGAAAACAATCAAGCTTAGAGAGCACTAAGGACTCTTGAACGGGTCTTTGCAATGCAATTCTTACTGAGGTTCGGTCTCTTTCTAGTCTTAGGAGCTGCTTTCAATTCCCCCTAACCAGAAACTTCTGTGACATAAAGTTCTTTTCAAGCCCTTCTCCGTTGGGTACCGTTCTGCTCATCGGATACAACTGGGGCAGGTTGCACTTTACAACATAGGACAGTTTTGCATCGTGTTATTTGGCACCTATTTATAAATGCATTAGCCTTATTATCCATGGGTTTCTTTTCAATGCAGGCACTCACCTGATAGACCATTTAATTTAATTTAAGCCTCTTTCCCTTCTGGAGAATATTGACTCTGCTGAAAAAGAAAAATTGTAGCGAGTTCCTTGCAGTCCTCTTCGAAAGACACCATAATGGTCCTTAGGGAAAATTGAATGTGAGCTGGCTGGCTGAGACCTAAATGACTTACTATTAAGCCTCTGGGCTGGTGCAAGTTACTCAGCTGAGTTCCTGTTCCTCCAGCTTTTGTTTCTAGGCAGCTTCAGGGAAAATAATTGCCCAGCCTTTGAACTTGAACTTTCTGAGACGGATAGGCTGCTTAAATTAGACTGTTAAAATGGAAATTAAATTTATCGTTGTTATTTTCTTTCTCAATAGTGGATCAGAAGGAGCAGTTGGCTTGGAAACATCCATTGCCAGTATAAATAAAACATACATTCTTAAAACAATGTATTTCCTAAGACAAATGCACGGTAGGGTCAAGGTGAGACAAGTCCAATTATATGGACTTCTGATCTATATAATTTTGGAGTGTCCACTCTTCTCTCTTGTCCAGCAAAGCCAGGGCAAGGTGATTTTCCAAGATGGTCATTAATAATGACTACAACAATAACAATATCTCAATATATTATAAATTTAAAAAAAGCCTTTATTTTTATTGACTTTATTCATCTTTTTTTTTGCTAGATTGTTTTGAGCTACCAAAAATTATGAAGAGTTGGGCAGCATACAATCTTAATAAGTTATCGTTTTTGTCGACATTTTCAGTAATACACTATTTTTAACGATTCCCATATTATAAAGATAACATTGCTTTTTCATTGATAATTTATTTATTTAATCATTAGAGCAGTGGTTCTCAGCCTGTGGGTCGGAACCCCATTTGGGGTCGAACGACCATTTCACAGGGGTCGCCAAACAATGCAGTCCGCCATTTTTCCCCCCCTTGAATAGAGTCTAATTCTATTGGCTTTCAAAAGCCAATAGGAATTGTCCAGGCTGTCTATGCCCTGCTGAGCCCACCAAAAGTCCCATTCTGCAAATGGTGCTGCACCAGTTGAGTAGTCCTTGACTTACGACTGGTTGAGTAGTCCTCGACTTATGACCGGTTGGGGGTCGTGGCATTAAAAAGGTTGAGAACCACTGCATTAGAGCATAGGCTTCCTGACTCCAAGATGATTCTGGGCAGCTCACACTACAAATATTAACAATAAGCAATAAACAGGAAGGGTGTCACATGTCCAGTAGTAAACATAAGTTTATATATTGACTAATTTCAAAGCTCCATAAATATATATTCAACAAATCCGTAGCAATAGAGCAGAAAACAATGAATCCAAAGAGATCAAAATGGTTCTCACCAGCACACTGAAATGCACAAATGTTCCTAAATGCAATTAAGAATTGTATTTCTTTTACTTGCATTTTTAAAATGTGTAAGAATTAAAGACAATGAAGCCAAGATCCAGCCTTGTGACAACATAATGAGATATTGATTAAAAAACACAGCACCGTGCTACATAATCAAATACAATGAGTTCTTCAGGCAGTAAAACTGCCTCTGCACCACACTTGTGTAAAAGTTGGAAATAATTAACCCGTTAGATAGATTATCTGGTGTCTGTGTCAATGAAAGCACAAGCTCTTGATCTTGATTTTGGAAGGAGGCACGCCAAAGCTCTGTGACTTATGCAAACAGCCACGCAATCCTAAGAAAAGGAGTGGCTGCTTTAATGAGCTGTAGACATGTGCTATTTACACATTTGCTTACTCCTGAGTGTCCTCAACATTCCTGTTCTAAATCAGATCAAAACTCTAGAAAGTGAAAGTTTATCTTGCATGAATTAAACAATCTTGGAAAACAAGGTGCAAGATGCACCTGTAAAGGTTATTGAAAAGCAAAAGTATATTGGTGAGAACTTGATCAGCAAGAGTAGAGTAGAGTTGAGTATATAGAGTAGAGTAGAGTATAATAGAATAGAACAGAACAGAACAGAATAGAATAGAATAGAATCTGGAAGGGACCTTGAAGGTCTTCTAGTCTGGCCCCCTATTCAAGCAAGAGAACTTATACCATTTCAGACAAAGGGTTGTCCAGTCTCTTCTTAGAAACTTCCAATGTTGGAGCATTCACAACTTTGGGAGGCAAATTGTTCCACCAATTAATTGTTCTAACTGTCAGGAAATTTCTCCTTAGTTCTAGGTTGCTTCTCTCCTTGATTAGTTTCCATCCATTCCTTCTTCTCCTGCCTTCAGTGCTTTGGATAATAGCTTGACTCCCTCTTCTTTGTGGCAGCCCCTGAGATATTGGAACACTGCCATCGTGTCCCCCCTCGTCCTTCTCTTTGTTAAACTAGACATACCCAATTCCAGCAACCATTCCTTATATGTTTTAGCCTCCAGTCCCCTGATCATCTTTGTTGCTCTTCTCTGCACTCTTTCTAGAGTCTCAACGTCTTTTTTTACAAAAGTGGGTTCCAAGTGTGGCCTTACGAAGACATTGTAAAGTGGCATTAACACTACAGGTGATCTTGATTCTATCCCTCTGTTAATGCAGCCTAGCACTGTGTTGGCTTTTCTGGCAGCTGCAGCACACAGCTAGCTCATATTTAGAATAACCTTATAATGGAACAAAGAGATAACCTTTTATGTATGACAGAGAACTTGTTAGTTATCATGGAAGCCCAGGTTGAGCTGTTAGTTACCAGCTAATTTTTCTCATAGGAATAGTGCAAAATTTTATTTCAGAAAGGAGTAGTGCATCTATATTACTCTATTTCTGACTCCTCCACCCCATCTGGGATTTTGCTATTTTAAAGGTATCTCAAAGGTGCTTTTTCAAATGGCAACTGGGCTGTTTTTTTTTTTCCTTGAGGGAAAAGGAGAAGACATTTTGTTTCTCATCCAAGAAACTTCATCAGTTGTGGAGGAATGGAACAACATCTTCATCACAATTGATAAAGCTTCTTGGATGAGAAGCAAAACATTTCTTCTTCTTCCTCAAGGAAAAAATAATAATCCAGTTGCCATTTGAAAAAAAGCACCTTTGAGACACCTATGACATTGATAACTGAGAATCTACATCAGGGGTCTTCAGACCTGGCCCTTTTATGACTTGTGGACTTCAACTCCCAGAATTCCTCAGCCAGCATGCCTGTTAATCACCCATGGAACCTACTCCAGAGGTGTCCTCAAATTTCAGCGGCTGTTTCAGAAAGATGAAACAAGCTTCGTGACATCAGTTCCACCTCTTATATATTTTTGTGTGTAGACTTGAGCAATAAATCTTCTGAACTGCAATCTAACATATGGTCCTGATTCCTGACATTAATCTAGTCTAGGGGTCTTGGCCCTTTTATGATTTGTGGACTTCAACTCCCAGAATTCCTCAGCCAGTGTGCCTGGCTGAGGAATTCTGGGAGTTTGAAGTCCACAAGTCATAAAAGGGCCAAGTTTGAAGACCCCTGTCTTAAATCTAGCAAACAAAATGGAAGCTGGCTGAGGAATTCTGGGAGTTGAAGTCCACAAGTCATCAAAGGACCAAGTTTGAAGACCCCTGTCTTAAATCTAACAAACAAAATGGAGGCTGGCTGAGGAATTTTGGGAGTTGAAGTGTACAAGTCATAAAAGGGCCAACTTTGAAGACCTCTGATCTACATAGACATATACGGTAGTTTTATGGTACTTATACTGTCACTGCGTGATTGGGTGAAGACAGTCACTCTGCTGAAATACTGGCCACTATGCAACCAGGTAGAAGCCATGATTTGACAATTGGTTTCAGAGTTGATGTTAGAAGCCTGGGTTTGGGGAAATCAACATTTATCCTTAAAACAGGATTCAGTAATCTTGTAGCTTCATGGTCTCTAGCCATATTATTTTAAAATGTGTCTGAGATGCAGGCGATATGATTAATCTCATTTTCATCCTGGAGGTGAGTAGTCCCCATATAGGGGTTCCAGAAACACTGCCCTGCCAAAATTAATATGATCTGTCCTCAGAACCAGATTTATCCTGTTGGGTTTCCAATAATTCTGAGGGAAAATTTTATCGAACCTGACTCGTAAATTATTTTATGCTTGGGCAATAGATTAACAAAGGCTCCTGTGTATTTGATTTGATGGAAGCTGTTACGGAGCCCTTCCCAAAGGATAGATTCAAGGAAGGACAGTGAAGAAACAATTGCTTCTCTAAAAGTATTGTTCGGTTATTCCATGTACTAACAACAACAACAGTGTCTCAACTTGAGCTGCAATTCTTCCTCAACCACTCTGGGTTTTGCTGTTCAATTTTTTTTTCCATCCCGAAGCTTTGGGAATTTGGACCACACATAATTTGTCACAAAGAACATTTGTTTACATCAGCCACATTACTATTCCAGACAAACTGTCTCTGCTGATTCTGCTGAAAGTCAACGGAATGGTAAAAAGAATTGCATCTTGATTATCAACTTGCAAATAGGACTGTATAGATCACTCCACGCGAGTTCCATTTCATTTGCGTTATTCAAACCCATGGCGATTTCCCCATTCTTCTAGGAATTTTTAAAAAAGAAAAGAAAAAAGAAGAACATTTCCATTTATTTTGCTTGCAGGTTTTCATCGTGTACCTTTAGGTCTGTTAGCTTTGAAAAATATAAAAAGACCCTTTAAAATTTTAAAGACCCTTTGTCAAAAATTTTCTCTCCTTCTTATTGACATCCCAGAAAAAAATACAAAGGATGTTGAAATACAATATTTACTGCTGAACCCCTTATAACTGATACAAAAAAATGAGATGCATAGGAATGGTTGAGCAACCTGTTGATCTTCTTGATTGTGGCCGGCCAAATTTATGGGAACCCTAACACTCAAGGTGTATACAATAGTGGCCAAAATTGTGGAAATCTTTTGGGAAAAGTGTATTTTTGAAGTTTGATGGCTAATAACACCACTTTTGGGGGGAGTAGTACCATAAAATTATATATCAATGGAAAGATCATTTAATCAAGAACGTAATGCAACAAAGTTTGTTCAATTATCTGTACTGTATTTTATGAAAAGTTATAGCCAAATAACCAGAAAAAGGAAGCACAACTTGCTTAGGTTGATATCAGGTAGCTTTCCTTCATCTGATTGTAGCCAATGAGCATGAGTGTTTAGAGAGCCAATCAGGTGTCATCTTGTTTTGGCCATGAGCCAATCAGATCACAGTAGGATTCAGTTATTGATGTCATGTCTTGAAGCTGAGAGGAGGACATTGTGTGTTATGTGATGGCTATCAAGTTGGTTGGGTTTTTTTGTGTTCTTTCATTTACTGAGCTTGTAAAATGTAATAAAAATTAAAGTAATGGTGCAAAGAGTTCACTCATTGCCCAGAAAGCAATTAAAATAGTATTATTAAGTGAACTAGGCTACAGTTATAAAGAAATTAGAGGAAAAAATGATGGAAACTTAACCAAAGGTGGCATTTGTGCTGTACACTTTTCTCAAAAGCTTTCCACAATTTTGGCCACTATTGTACCTATTGCCTTCTCCTCACCAAAATCAGAATAAGGAAATGTTCCACCAACTCACCAAGAGTTTCAGAAGAGATGGAAGAAGAATGGAAGGAATATCCTCCTTCAAGTCAATAACGCTGTCATAAGTATGAAATACAAGCAAGCACCACGATTATCCCAAGAGGAGCGGAAATGGTTGGCATCATTCAATGTCAAGGTTCATGAGTCTTTATTATAGTACAAATCCAATAATCTCTAGAGCCAAGAGACTGTGTTGCTATCACAAGTCTGAAGGATGACAGATCCATTGTCACTGTAGTCATCACGATCATTCACCTGTTGGGAGCCTTTCAACCTTCCTTTGGGGAGTTTTATTTTATTTTGGCAGAAGATGATAGAAACTACCCAATGAAAAAGTTAAATGTTCTTGATATTTTCTCCCCAAAATTCCAGTCAGGTGCTTAAATGCTTGAAACCTCTTAATGGCTGCATTCTATTAATATGTCCAGTAAGAATCTTCAACCCTAGAGCAAGATGTGACATTATGTGGAAATATCTGTAGAAATTCTACCAAAAGCATTAGAATTAGAATAAAGTAGAGCTGGAAGGGACCTTGGAGGTCTTTTAGTCCTGCTGGAGCAGGAGAACCCATACCACTTCAGACAAGTGACTGTCCAGTCTCTTCTTAAAAATCTCCAGTGATGGAACACCCACAACTTCTGAGGCCAAGCTGTTCCACTGGTTAATTGTCCTCACTATTAGGAAGTTTCTCCTTAATTCCAGGTTGCTTCTCTCCTTGATTAGTTTCCAACCATTGATTCTTGTTCTGTCCTCTGGTACTTTGGAGAATAATTTGATCCCTCTTCTTTGTGGCAGCCCCTCAAATACTGGAACACTGTTATCATGTTTCACCTAGTTCTTCTTTTCTTTAGACTAGCCAAACCCAAATCCTGCAGCCGTTCTTCATATGTTTTAGTCTCCAGGCCTTTGATCATCTTAGTTGTTCTTCTCTGAACTTTTCCCAAGGTCTCAACATCTACTAGGACTGGCAAGAATGTCTATTTTCAAAATAGTTAGTTCCTTTGGAAAGAGAAAGGGAAGAAAAAGAAAATATGACAGTTCTTAAATTAGCAAGGATCGTACAAAAACTTTGTTCACTTCAAACACCCTTTAATCATAACTGCTTGTAACTTAATACCATGTATTCAGTAAATAGCTGCTGTATTAGGAGTCTATTCTTTGCTTGATGCTCCTTAGAATTCCTTCCAAAACCACCTCTGTGGTTTGAATTACCATTGTGGCAGTCAAAAGAAGTGGGCAGCTTTTTATTATTATTATTATTATTAGTTGATTTGCAGTGTTCTTCAGATATCACCGGGCATGCCAGAGGAAAGAACAGAGAGAAACACACAAATGGCCAAAGCATGCCAGAAACTAATCCGCATTGGATGATCAGACTGAAACAAACAACAACACAAAAGCAAACCCCCCGAAGCGAAAGGGTAAAATAATGAATGAACAGTCTTAAGGAATCGTGTTACTGCACCTATCGTTGGCATAACATGCCAACACGATGAAATATATGTTTGTCGTTGGATAATGGCACAAATAAAAGCTGTTCTACTCTCTGTCTTTTTGGGTTTGGTCCAACAGTCCCTGCCAACTCTCCCTGTTATCTCCTGTGTATTTTACAAAGCTGAATACACATCTGTACAAAGAGATTTGCCCTCATGGTAAACTATATCTTAGGAGAGCATATTAAACTAAGACGCTGTAATGGCTAGGAGCTACAAGGACTGATCTGATGCTTCAGAAATTATGCCAAGTAGTCACAAAAACCGAGACTCGTTACAACGGTGCCAACATTTTAAAAAAAGAGGACATGGTTTTGATAAACGCTGCTTTTCCCATTTCTCAATTTCTAGTGACTTCATTTTCTTTTTTAAAAAATGTTTAATTTGCAATGGGCACTTTCATTCTGAAACTGTGCAAAAAATTCTTGGATGGTGGAAAAAATTATTTCTCGTCATTTGAATATTGAATATTTGAATACTGAATATTTAAATATTGAATATTTGATGTTTTGAAACATATTGATTCATTGGAAATATATCCCTGATACCCATTTTGCTATTTTCTATGTTCCCTTTTCTCACCACATTTGGCGAGCAGCCATTAGACTAAAAATTGATTTAAAGTGGCATTCTTGGGAACTAGGAACTGCTTTTCAGCTTCTCTTTTGTTTCTCTTTCATTTTCCCTGCAAAAACTATCAAGATCTTGATTGTTGCAAGGACATATGTTTAGTTCTCCAGACTTGCCATGTTCAAAGCCCAGTTGAGCATTTCCCGGGAAGAGTTTGTCAATATCCTTTATGCATGACAATGAAGTTAAAGATAATCCCAAGAATATTTTGACTTGTTGCCACCAACTCCCACTTACTGGATCATTGACTTCAATAGAGCAATCCTGCAAGCCCTCTTCCTCCTCAAAAAAAAAAGGGGGGGGGGGTACAGATTAGTGAGAAGAGGAATCATGCTAATTGAGCATGTTTCTCTAGCATCTCAGAATTCAATGGATATCAGAATAACAGTATAATAGAACAACAAAATAATAAGTTGGAAGGGACCTTGGAGGTCTTCTAGTCCAACCCCCTGTTCAAGCAGGAGACTCTATGCCATTTCAGACAAATGGGCTGGCCAGTCTCTTCTTAAAAACCTCCAGTGTTGGAGCATTCACAATTTCTGGAGGCAAGTCCTTCCATTGATTAAATTTTCTCAGTGTCAGGAAATTTCTCCATTGTCCAGAAGACTAGACTAGACTAGACTAAATTGGTGAGAACTTGATGAGCAATAGAGTAGAGTAGAGTAGAATAGAGTAGAATAGAATAGAATAGAATAGAATAGAATAGAATAGAATAGAATAGAGCTGGAAGGGACCTTGGAGATCTTCTAGTCCAGCCCCCTGCTTGAATTAGTGAAGAAAGGTCAGAATTTCTCTTTTTTAGGCTAGCAAGATATTTATACTCTACAACTGCCCCTACAACTCAAGAGAATGTTAACTTTAATGTCCTTTGATATCCAGCAATCACTGAATCCCAGATGAGCTAGAGTTGAGCCTTTGTGCAGAAGAAACTATTGAATGCATGGCCCATGTGGTGCTGAACACTTTTTTAAAAAAATAAAAATAAAGAAAGAAAGAACCAAGTCCTTCTTTAACAAAATACCTGGGAAATTATTTTCTTTCTTTTTCTCTTTTATTATGATGTTGTTATAAATCTCAATATGTTGTTTTGTTTCAATACATTGATGTTTGCATAATAGGCAGCACTGCAACAGAAAAGAGAAAGAAAAGAAATTCTATCAATGTTAATTACAATTTAGGGTGTTAATATTGCAAACGTAGAATTATTGGTGTGTTGTTGTTGTTGTTTCATCCAAAGTTGGGTATAACATTGAAAAAGAATCACTACAAGCCACATCCAAATAATTGTTACATAGGAGAGGCTTCGATCTTCAGTTCATTACGTATTGAAGTCTTCCTTGTATTGTGACTTAGTATATGGATGGAAATTCTGGTTTATTCTGTGTACAACCGTTATTAGTAGACTAGTAGGACTCAGTTTCTATGAATGTGGCCAAATTTTGCTATACAGGTAATCCTCAACATAGGACCACAATTGGGCCCACATTTCTGTTGTTAAATGAGATGGTCGAAAGAAAAATCTTCATCAGGGTCCATCCAAGCCGGGAATAAACAAAATAGAGACTGCTTTAGAAAGAAGGTTGCAGTTTATTGAAGAGCAAAACCACAATATGTGTGGCTCTGGAGCAGCATGTTTCTGGGGGTGGTGGGTGTTTTATAACTTCTGGGGCTCTTGAGGTTGTTTCCTGCTCCTGTCCGAGGCTTTGTATTTCCTGCGTCATGTACTTTGACTTGAGTCTGAGTGTGATCTTTTGGTATTGGTGGGTTAATCCTATTATGTTTCCTATCCTTAGAGTTTGGGTGGGTGTTATGTTTGGTGTTCTGTGAGGCATCGATGAGGCAGCAGATGAACGAACAACTCCTTATTAAAGGTTTAAACAGAAGCCTGGATAAGCTGCAGCTCCACCCCTATTTATGCACTCAGCAACTAGGTGGCAGCCAATAGGATTCAAGTATTAGTTCCCACTTTAACACAAGATAATTAGCATGTAGACAACAAGTCTGGCTCTTAACTGACAGAGTCTTATGACCGTTTTTTCAACAATTCCAAGTAATTCACCTCAATACATTACAGTGGGGTCTTTGTCTTCCTAATCTCATCAGCTTCCTGGCTCCATCCTTTTTGCAAGGATTATCACATCAGCATTTCTAAAAACTGGCCTGTGCCTAGTTTTTGCTTGGGGGAGAGGGGCTGGGGCTGATTTCTGGGGGCTGATTTCTGTCTTTTTAAAAAGATCTTCTCTATTATTCCTTTGGGGAAATGTATTCTGCCTTTTTAATATTCCCCCAAATACTCCTTTCGCTGGATTCTTCCCACCAGACATTGGTTAAATGAATTTTGTCCCATTTTAGCACTTTTCTTCCCACAGTTGTTAAGTGAATCACCACAGTTTATAAATTAGTAAGCCAGTTGTTAAGTGAACCTGCCTTCCTGCTTGACTTTGCTTGCCACAAGGTTGCAAAATGGGATTATGTGACCTTGGGACACATCAATGGTCATAAATATGAACCCATTGGCAAACACCTGGATTTTGATGCTGCAAAGGCCGTAACTGTGAAAAACGATCATAAGACACATTTTTCAGTGCGGTTGCAGCTTTGAACAGTCACTCAACAAACTGTTCTAAGTCAAGGACCACCTGTCCTGTTTATAAAAATCAAACCATCTACCATAAACCACACTGCTTTATTCTACATCAAATAATGCTGATCATTTTTTAAAATTCATAAGAAAATTGGCTAGGATTTTCATGCGGCACAGTCCTAAACCTAATCTGATCATGAAGCAAAGCAGGGTTCGTATCTGAAAAGGAGGCATTCCAATGTTGAAGGCCATATTTGGACACTGTACAAGTATCAGGGAATAAAACAAGAGCAAACCAGTTCCATTTTTAACATCCAGTGTTAATACCACTTTACAAGGCCTTGGTAAGGCCACACTTGGAATTCTGCATCCAGTTTTGCTTACCACGATGTAAAGAAGAGGTGGAGACTCTAGAAAGAGTGCAGAGAGGAGCAACAAAGATGATCAGGGAACTGGAAGCTAAAACATCTAAGGAAGTGTTGTTGGAATTGGGTATGTCTAGTTTAATGAAGACAAGGAATAAGGGTGATATGATAGCAGACTTCTAATATCTCAGGGGCTGCCCCAAAGAAGATGGGGGTCAAGCTATTCTTCCAAGTGCCTGAAGGCAGGACAAGAAGCAACAGATGGAAACTAATCGAGAGAAGCAACCTAGAACTAAGGAGAAATGTCCTGACAATGAGGACAATTAACCAGTGGAACAACCTGCCTCCAGAAGTTGTGGGTGCTCCAACACTGGTGGTTTTTAAGAAGACACTGGACAGCCATTTGTCTGAAATGTTATAGGGTTTCCTGCCTGAGCAGGGGGTTGGACTAGAAGACCTCCAAACTCCCTTCAACTTTATTATTATTATTATTATTATTATTATTATTATTATTATTAGTATTAGTATTAGTATTAGTATTAGTATTAGTATTAGTATTAGTATTATTACTGTTGTTATTGTCATCCTCATAATCATCATCATTATCATCATCATTGTCATCTTTTTTGCTAAAGAAGTAGAATGGAAATATCCATGTAATCATCAGAATTACATCTCAATGAAGTCTCAGTCATCCAGGCCAAAGGTGTCTAAAGGTTGAATCATGACAACTGGACCAAACTACCAAAGTTGTCACAGGACTACACCATAGCTCAGTGTGAAGAAGACTATCATTAGTCAGGCACACTGGCTGAGGAATTCTGGGAGTTGATGTCCACAAGTCATAAAAGGGCCAAGTTTGAAGACCCCTGTCTTAAATCTAACAAACAAAATGGAGGCCGGCTGAGGAATTCTGGGAGTTGGTCCAGAAGTCATAAAAGGGTCAAGTTTCAAGACCCCTTCTCTAATCATTATGAATATACATCTCCAAGTTGTGTCTGGAAGGGTTTATTTTTGAGAAAGTGGAAGAAATGGGAAAAATTTTGAAAGGACCGGACCCATTGGTGACTACTGAGAATTTGCAAAGCGTTTTGCTGATTAACTATTCGTTTTTTTTCAAAATTAGAGTTTTACGCTTTTAAAATCCGTCTAGATTTAAATGTAAAAAAAAAATCTTTAAATGTAAAAAAACATATGAGCCAGCAGTGTGCTGCAGCTACCAAAAAGGCCAACACAGTGCTAGGCTACATTAACAGAGGGATAGAATCAAGATCACGTGAAGTGTTAATACCACTTTACAATGCCTTGGTAAGGCCACGCTTGGAATACTGCATCCAGCTTTGGTCACCACGATTTAAAAATACTCTAGAAAGAGGGCACAAAAGAGCAACAAAGATGATTAGGAGACTGGAGGCTAAAAGATATGAAGAACGGTTGCTGGAATTGGGTATGTCCAATTTAACAAAGAGAAGGACTTGGTGGGACATGATAGCAGTTTTCCAATATCTTAGGGGCTGCCCCAAAGAAGAGGGAGTCAAGCTATTCTCCAAAGCACTTGAAGGCAGGAGAAGAAGCAACAGGTGGAAACTAAGCAAGAAGAGAAGCAACCTAGAACTAAGGAGAAACTTCTTGACAGTTAGAACAATTAACCAGTGGAACAACCTGCCTCCAGAAGAGGTGCATGCTCCAACACTGGAGGTTTTTAAGAAGAGACTGGACAACCATTTATCTGAAATGGTATAGGGTTTCCTGCCTGAGCAGGGGGTTGGACTAGATGACCTCCAAGTTCCCTTCAAACTTTACTATTATTATTATTATTATTACAATAATTTAAATTTTAACACAAACATGGCTTCTATTTTTAACAGCTCAATCGCCAAGGGGAAAAAAAAAAAGCAGATGCTGCAGATCTTGGTAATGTCACACTTTAGATTCATTTTAAACACAATTCAACCAAAGATATTCATGTTTAAACCCCGCAAGTTCAGCATATGAGATTTAAGTTTGTGCTTAATTCTTTCATTGACAGAAATAGGCTTGAAAAGTGTTGCACTGCTAGTGTAATAATTCAGTGGAACAGCAGGTTTTATTTTTCTAGTCTGTATGGAACATTAAAGAAAGAAGATCTTTTTTTAGAAAAAGAGAAAGCTATGTGTTGCTGATAAATCTCGTTCCTAGAAAAAAGGTATAACTCTCCCTAGCCTAGCTTTAATGTTTATTTTTATGTTTAATATTTTTTTTTCATTTTATTCCCAGAAAATTTCCTCTGGTAAATTTGGATATTCTCTAATTCAATAGCATCTCACTCTAACTCTCTGGTTAGTTTCCTGTGAATTGCAAAAAAAAAAAAAAAAAAAATTGCAAGTCAAGACCCAGCAGTCTCACCTTCCTTGCATTATTTCTGCGATTACATCAGTGGTTTGCAAAGGCTTCTCTCTCTAAAGCAGTGGTTCTCAACCTGTGAGTCGGGACCCCATTTGGGGTTGAACGACCATTTCACAGGGGTCGCCAAACAACACAGTCCGCCATTTTTCCCCCCTTTTCCTTAGCTGTGCTACTCCCTCTTATTCTATTGGCTTTTGAAAGCCAATAGAATAGACTCTCTTGAATAGAGTCTAATTTTATTGGCTTTCAAAAGCCAATAGGAATTGTCCAGGCTGTCTCTGCCCTGCTGAGCCTGCCAAAAGTCCCATTCTGCAAACGGTGCTGCACCAGTTGAGTAGTCCTCGACTTACGACCGGTTGAGTAGTCCTCGACTTATGACTTGTGGGGGGTCGCGGCATTAAAAAGGTTGAGAACCACTGCTCTAAAGGGAGAAAGTATTTCTTTTCCCGTTGCTTTTGTTGCAAAGGCACAATGGGAATTACGGCAGCATGCGTTGTGTTCTGACCCAGAGTTAAGATGCTTTGCAAAACCTGGATCAGACAGGTAAACCCAATAAAGATTATTCCAAAAGATATATATATATTCATTTATGATCGTTGCCCATACCACTTCTATCACATGGATTAGAGCCATTGGAGACATGCGATGACCCCATGCTTTCTCTTAGACAAAGACATTTCAAACTGGCTCGTGTCCAGGAAGTCCTGCAATGCCCTTTAGAAACTCCTCCCACTGACCTACTAACATGATATAGCTGACTAGCTAAAACTACCTTACCCATAAGCCATCTCTTAAGGAGAAAGCACTTAACCCAATAAATGCCAGCATTCTAACATACAGACCTACGTGATCCAGAACATGTTGAACTGCCAGATGGTTCTCTTCTCTCCAGACAGGGATTCAAACCTCCTTCCTCAGCTTCAGGGGAAGCTTGAGCATTGTCCTCTGAACGCAAATATATGTATTTGGAGGTTTCTCGTTGTCCCTGCAAGTCAGGTGTGCTTCAACAGACTCCCCCACATTCAGTTATATTCAAGCATCAGTAGAAGAAGAATTGGCCCAAGACACACCCATACCTGTTTGCAGATAGGCACACGCACACACACAAAAAGGCTGATATGTACTGTGAATTGTTTGATGCAGCAACCAAACAGAACAGGTACAGATTTCAATGGATAGTTGTGACTGCAGAAAACAACAACAATTGCAACCAGCCTGCTTTCTCTTCAAGACTTGTATACTGCACTGGCCGGAAAGAGGGCTGGGAAAATATCTATAGATCCCTCACATCCTGGACATCAACTGTTTCAACTTCTCCCTTCAAGATGCCACCACAGGGAATTGCATGCTGAAACAACAAGACACAAAGACAGTTCCCCCCCCCCCACATGCCATCACTCTGCCAAAAACCTAATTCCCACAGCACTGTCTGTCTGCCTAAGGATATTTATCCATGTAGTAAGGCTGTATTACTATTATGCTTCTCATCTTTGCTATTACCTTCTTGTATTTTGGTATCTTATGAATCATTACTTCGTTGTTTGTATGTACATTGACAGCTTATGCATCGGAGACAAATTCCTTGTGTGCCCAATCACACTTGGCCAATAAAGAATGATTCTATTCTATTCTATTCTGTTCTGTTCTGTTCTGTTCTGTTCCGTTCTGTTCAATTCTGTTCTGTTCCTTCCCACCCCACCCACCCTACCTCATCCCATCTCTCTTCATTCCATTCCATTCCATTCTGTTCCGTTCTGTTCTGTTCCATGCTGTTCTGTTCTGTTCCTTCCCACCCCACCCATCCTACCCCACCCCATCCCATCTCTCTTCATTCCATTCCATTCCGTTCCATTCTGTTCTGTTCTGTTCTATTCCATGCTGTGCTGTTCCATGCTGTTCTGTTCCTTCCCACCCCACCTCACCCAACCCCACCCCATCTCTCTTCTCTTCTCTTCTCTTCCATTCCATTCCACTCCATTCCATATTTTCTCTTCTCTTCTCTTCTCTTCTCTTCTCTTCTCTTCTCTTCTCTTCTATTCTATATTTTCCTATTCAATTCTATTCTATTCTATTCTATTCTATTCTATTCTATTCTATTCTATTCTATTCTATTCTATTCATTTTTGTACACATTATTTCCAGCCTCCCAAATTCATTTGAATCCTCTGCTTTGGTTCTGCTGCAAAATATTCTACTTGTATTCAGATCCCGTTTAATGGAGACCTACTGCAAGGCATAGGAAAACTCAGAAGGAAGAAGGGGAAACCCAATTAAGACGATTAGGACATGGGTTACTGCCTGCAATTCTTTCCTTTTAGTCTCATTAGTGTAATATATCTCAGTAGGTTTTCTGACTTCCCCCCAATTTTCCCTTCGCCAAATTAGCTCTAAAACAATAGTTATTTGAAAGGGCTTTCAAATGTTATGGGACAATTTATGCATGTTTCCCTTTCTCTTTGGAAAACTTAATACATTTTCAAGTCAGGAGGAGCCTGCAGAATCTATATACATACTATAAAAAAGAAGAAATCCTTAGAGGAATTTTAGGAGAGATGTGATTTCATTTGTAAGTAATATATATGATTCCATTGTATATTTTGTACTATCAAACTATATCTGGGAAACCTCGGTGTGCTTCATTTCTGTTCCAGCTAAAGGAATTTCTCATGCATGCAAGCAAGTTGCAGAAATCTCAGTGCAACTATCCCTTCCCCCAAAACCTCACAACACTGATGGTTAATTTCATTATATTGGCAGCTGCCAAAAAGGCCAACACAGTGCTAGGCTGCATTAACAGAGGGATAGAATCAAGATCATGTGAAGTATTAATACCACTCTTCAATGCCTTGGTAAGGCCACACTTGGAATACTGCATCCAGTTTTGGTCACCACGATGTAAAAAGATGTTGAGACTCTAGAAAGAGTACAGAGAAGAGCAACAAAGATGATTAGGGGACTGGAGACTAAAACATATAAGGAACGGTTGCTAGAATTGGGTATGTCTAGTTTAACAAAGAGAAGGGCAAATGGGGACATGATAGCAGTATTCCTATATCTCAGGGGCTGCTCCAAAGAAGAGGGAGTCAAGCTATTTTCCAAAGCACCCGAAGGCAGGACAAGAAGCAACGGGTGGAAACTAATCAAGGAGAGAAGCAACCTAGAACTAAGGTGAAACTTCCTGACAGTGAGAACAATTAATCAGTGGAACAGCCTGCCTCCAGAAGCAGTAAATGCTCCAACACTGGAAGTTTTTAAGAAGAGACTGGACAGCCATTTGTCCGAAATGGTGTAGGGTTTCCTGCCTGAGCCGGGGGTTGGACTAGATGACCTCCAAGGTCCCTTCCAACTTTACTACTATTACTATTACTATATACTCAGAAGCTATTTAATTATAAGGTGTTTCACGACTGAATCTTTACTGGCGTGTCATTTTACTCTGAATTAAAGGCCATGGCTTTCTAGCGGCCATGGCTTTCTAATAGAAGGGGAACTCATCAACTTTGCAGATGACACTAAGCTGGCAGGAATAGCCAACACCCCAGGAGACAAGCTCGGGATCCTAAAAGATCTTGACGGACTTGAACAATGGGCCCTATCCAAACAAAGTGATATTTAATGTGGAGAAAATCAAGGTTTTACACCTGGGCAGGAAAAAAAAAAAGAAAGGTACAAGTATAGATTAGGTGGAACCTGGCTGAAAAACAGTAACTGTGAGAGGACCTTGGAGTCCTAGTGGACAATCACTTCAATATGAGTCAGCAGTGTGCAGCAGCAGCCCAAAAAGCTAATACAATGCTTGGTCGTATAAACAGAGGCATAGAATTGAAACCATGTGAAGCATTAGTACTTTATAAAGCCTTAGTAAGGCCACACCTGGAATACCACACCTAGTTTGGGTCATCACATTACAAAAAAAAAAAAATGTCAAGGCTTTGGAAAAACTGCAAAGAAGAGGAACTAAGATGATTAAAGGCCTGCAGACAAAAACATATGAAGAATGGTTGCAGGATTTGGGAATGGCCAGTCTAGAGAAAAGAAGGACTAGGCGTGACATGATAGCAGATTCCAGCATTTGAGAGGCTGCCACAAAGGGGAAGGGGTCAATTTATTCTCCAAAGCACCAGAAATTAAGACAAGAAAAAATGGTTGGAAATTAATCAAGGAGAGAAGCAACCTGGAATTAAAGACAAACTTCCTAACGGTGAGGACAATTAACCAATGGAACAGCTTGCCTTCAGATGTTGTAGGTGCTTCATCACTAGAGGTTTTGAAGAAGAGACTGGACAACCCCTTGTCTGAAGTGGTATAGGGTCTCCTGCTTGAGTAGGGGGATGATCCCTTACAGCTCTACTCTGATTGATTGACCATTCTACACAGTGGTGGGATTCAAATATGGGAACAACTGGTTCTCTGTGTGGATGCTGCTTCCAGACGTCCATTCTGCACCTGGGCCACAAAAAAATTAGCTACCGGTACTGCCGAAGTGGTGCAAACTGGCTGAAACCCACCACTGATTCTACAATATTACGGTGTGAGAAAGTGGACCATCAGAAAACCTTAAGAAATAAAACTTGATCCCATTACATCATGGGGGAAAAAAATAATTGAGAGTACCTTTGACTGTAAAACGAAGAAATAATTCAGTACTGGGAGAAATAAAACTGCAGTGCTCACCAGAAATGCTAATTAGGAAAGATAAAGCTGGAATATTTTGGATAAAACATAGGAAGGCGAGAGTCCTTGGAGAAGACAGGATGGCTTGATGCTATCACTAATGATGGGTGTTACCAGCCTGTTTCTGAATTCTTTGCTCTTATAAACTAACACAGCTCTCTTCCTACCGTAATGACACAAGCATGGGCTTACAAGAACTCGAAGCAGTTACTGACAGAGAATCTTGGCAAAATGAGGCCCATTGGGACCAACAGAGTCAGAAACCAACGAATTGCTGAATAACAACAGAAGAGAGAAAGGTTGCAAAACTCCAGCTGGGTTACAGCATACCTAGCATCTTCCCATCTGAACTTCTACACTTCAGGTCTGGGAGTGCCCCCTGGTAAAGCCTGAACTCTGTAGAAGGGAGCAATTACATCAGCTGAGATTTTGTCAATCCTATCCATCAAGAAGGAACATGACAATGCAGACGTATAGTCCACAAACAAATCGGGAACGAAATATAGCTGCACAACAAGAATAACAAAAGAACAATATAACAGAGTTGGAAGGGACCTTGGAGGTCTTCTAGTCCAACCCCCTGCTCAGGCGGGAGACCCTATTCCACTTCAGACAAATGGCTGCCCAATCTCTTCTTGAAAACATCCAGTGATGGAACACCCACAACTTCTGGAAGCAAGTTGATTAATTGTTCTCACTGTCCGAAATTTGTCCTTAATTCTAGGTTGCTTCTTTCCTTGATTAGTTTCCATCCATTGCTTCCAGTTCTGCCTTCAGATGCTTTGGAGAATAGAATAGAATAGAATAGAATAGAATAGAATAGAATAGAATAGAATAGAATAGAATAGAATAGAATAGAATAGAATAGAAAATATGGAATGGAATAGAGTAGAGTGGATTGGAATGGAATGGATTGGATTGGAGTGGAGTGGAATAGAGTATTGGAATGTAGAATAGAATAGAATAGAATAGAATAGAATAGAATAGAATAGAATAGAATAGAATAGAATAGAATAGAATAGAATAGAATAGAATAGAAAATATGGAATGGAATAGAGTAGAGTGGAGTGGAATGGAATGGAATGGATTGGAGTGGAGTGGAGTGGAGTGGAATAGAGTATTGGAATGTAGAATAGAATAGAATAGAGTAGAGTAGAGTAGAGTAGAGTAGAGTAGAGTAGAGTAGAGTAGAGTAGAGTAGAAGGAGGAAGGTATGTTGCATATGTTAGCCCCCTTGGGTTATTTGTAAAAATAATAAAGGCAGGATCCAAACAACTACAAAAAAATAAATAGTAAACATAGATTTTTAAATGCCTGTGGAGATTCTCAGTTATCCAGTCATGGTTATCCCAAAGTTGCTTCTGCTTCAGTCCGAAACTGAAGAAGCTTGTTGGATGAGAAGTCAAATGTCTTCAAGAAAAAAAAAAACAACTAAGTCCAGTTGCCTTTTGAAAAAGCACCTTTGGGTTATACACTTTTAGCTATTATTATAAATACACGAACTGGAGGAGCAGTTCTTCCAAAGAAAGATATGCCATGGAAGCCTTTGGATTTATGGATGTCCTCCCTCTCTCTCAGAATCTATAATTAAAATCCGAGTTGATCTATCAGTAG
Source organism: Crotalus tigris (assembly GCF_016545835.1). Taxonomy (NCBI): domain Eukaryota; kingdom Metazoa; phylum Chordata; class Lepidosauria; order Squamata; family Viperidae; genus Crotalus; species Crotalus tigris. The sequence continues at coordinate 161,760 of NW_024098434.1, read as the reverse complement.
ATATGGGGATTGCTACAGAGTAGCTCTAAAAATCTATAAATGCAATATAATAAGCCTATCAAAAGGAGAAAAAGAGTGATGAGAAGGATAGATATGTTATTTTTTAGATACCTCGATACCCAGAATATATCCTTCATTATTATTTTTCATTATTCTTGTCAAGCAGGAAAAGATTCCCTGGTTGGCTTACCTTATCATGTTTTTCCTTCAGGATGTTCAGCATCCTCGGGATGACTTCACTGAGGAACAATGAAATGATGGATCTGGAATGAAGGAGGAAACACTGGGACTCCCCCCCCCAAAAAAACCTAGAGAAAATTAAATATCCATCCTTTCCCCAGACACAGCCCCATTGTTTAGCTTCTATAAATGGATCCGCAGATGGTTAAGCACTCAAGTGTGTTGCAGGCCTAACAATACATGACGTTAGTCATTTGGGGATAAATGACCTAAATCTTTCCAATGGCCCCCATAAAAATAAAAGTAGATGCAAATCACATGTGGCGGGTGGAGATGAAGAAACCATTCCCAATACTAATTAATTCATTAATTAATAAATGTTGATACCAAACTGAAATGATCATATTTCTGATCATTATTAAGGGATCTCGTAAGGAAACATCCAGCAGTTTATTAATGATGGAATGAAATAATGATGCAAAAAAGGCATTCCAGGAAAAAAAATGAATAGAATAGAATAGAATAGAATAGAATAGAATAGAATAGAATAGAATAGAATAGAATAGAATGGAATGGAATGGAATGCAATGGAATGGAATGGAATGGAATGGAATGGAATGGAGTAGAGTAGAGTAGGGTAGGGTAGAGTAGAATAGAATAGAATAGAATAGAATAGAATAGAATAGAATAGAATAGAATAGAATAGAATAGAATAGAATAGAATAGAAAATATGGAATGGAATAATATGGAATGGAATAGAGTAGAGTGGAGTGGAATAAAATGGAATGGATTGGAATGGAATGGAGTGGAGTGGAATAGAGTATTGGAATGAAGAATAGAGCAGAATAGAATAGAACAGAACAGAACAGAACAGAATAGAATAGAATAGAAAAAGCCAGTACAGTGCTAGGCTGCATTATTGGAGGGATAGAATCAAGATTACGTGAAGTGTTAATAGCACTTTATAACCCCTTGGTAAGGCCACACTTGGAATACTGCATCCAGTTTTGGTCACCACGATGTAAAAAAGATGTTGAGACTCTAGAAAGAGTGCAGAGAAGAGCAACAAAGATGTTCAAGGGACTGAGGCTAAAACATATAAGGAACGGTTGCTGGAATTGGGTATGTCTAGTTTAATGAAGAAAAGGACGAGGGGGGACATGATAGCAGCGTTCCAATATCTCAGGGGTTGCCACAAAGAAGAGGGAGTCAAGCTATTCTCCAAAGCACCTGAAGGCAGGGAAAGAAGCAACGGATGGAAACTAACCAAGTAGAGAAGCAACCTAGAACTAAGGAGAAACTTCCTGACAGTTAGAACAATTAATCAGTGGAACAACCTGCCTCCAGAAGCGGTGAATGCTCCAACACTGGAAGTCTTTAAGAAGAGACTGGACAGCCATTTGTCTGAAATTGTATAGGGTTTCCTGCCTGAGCAGGGGGTTGGACTAGAAGACCTGCAAAGTCCCTTCCAACTTTATTATTATTATTTTTACAAACAAAGCAAAATTTATTTAACAAATGTTTCACTTAGCAACAGAACATTTGGGCTGAATTTGTAGTCCTAAGTCTGTATTACTTCTGTAGGCCAGGCAAATGCACATCAACTACATTGACTTCACGTTGCGAGAACTGTGATTCTTCTCCTCTCAATCACCATACAAAGCAATCAATGTTTTACCTCCCCATGGAATAATGTACACATTTGAGATAGGAGGAGGGGGGGAAAGATGCCCTGCTATAGAACTGCCACTCCTCCTAAGCTGCAGATGAAAAATGAAAACAGGATATGAAACGTATCTTGGTTGCCTGCAAAGTGAAGGGTTCTCTCAGCCAATCGTGGAGCTTAAGGCTGTTTTCATTTATATTATAGTTTGCTTGACATATTTTGTTGGCGTATTTAAAAACAACCCAAAAAAGAATGTTCCATTAATTATCTTTCAAAACCTTTTCAAATCTGAAGTGTCACATCCTTGCAGACAGATTATTAGTAGCCCTCTTGAAGACTCTAAATCTGCATCCCAAATAAATGGCAAAATTTTCTCTCTGTCTCTTCCTTCCTTCCTCTGTAAAAATAACAAATTAAAAGTGATAAATTTCAGAGGCCGCCTCTGTCAAGCAGCCAGACATACATACATCTCTGAAGTTGTCGCTAGATCTTTTTCCTCTTATCGTCCACCCACGCGGAGGGGAGAGGGGGGGGGGACAAAACGTGCTTCCAGGATTTACTCTTTGGATTTCAAAATCGCCCTTCCAATTGGGAAAATCTGGTTTGCCAGGATCACGAGGTGACATTATTACGCTGGGAGGAGCAGGGAAAAACTCCAAACTTAGGGGGATAAGCCTCTTGCCATTCACAAAGTCCTCTTAATGTTCTTCTCCTGCTTTGAAGCGGGAGCCTAGAGAAAACGCATTCTCTTGCTTGCTATCTAATATCCGAGATGGAAGATGGATTGATGTTATCAACTCTTCCCAGGTTTACACCACGGCCTCAATATTTTGTCATCCCTCAGGAGATGAGAGGAGTAAACTGGATCTCACCGATTGGGCAGAGAGGAAAAGAAAAGAGACTTGACAGCCTTGCCAAGTTGCTGCATGTAGGTGTGTCCTTCCTTCCTTCCTTCCTTCCTTCCTTCCTTCCTTCCTTCCTTCCTTCCTTCCTTCCAGTTTCCTTATTGCTCCCTTCCTATTTCTCCTTCCTTCCTTCCTTCCTTCCTTCCTTCCTTCCTTCCTTCTTCCCTTCCCTCCCTCCCTCCCTCCCTCCCTCCCTCCCTTCCTTCCTTCCTTCCAGTTTCCTATTGCTCCTTCCTATTTTCCTTTCTTCCTTCCTTCCCTCCTTCATCCTTCCTTCCTTCTTCTTCCCTCCCTCCCTCCCTCCCTCCCTCCCTCCCTTCCTTCCTTCCTTCCTTCCTTCCTTCCTTCCTTCCTTCCTTCCAGTTTCCTTATTGCTCCCTTCCTATTTCTCCTTCCTTCCTTCCTCCTTCCCTCCCTTCCTCCCTCCCTCCCTCCCTCCCTCTTCTTCCTTCCAGTTTCCTTCTTCCTTATTGCTCCTTTCCTATTTCTCCTTCCTTCCTCCTTCCCTCCCTCCTTTCCTCCCTCCCTCTTCTTCCTTCCAGTTTCCCTTTTCCTTATTGTTCCCTTCCTATTTCTCCTTCCTTCCTTCCTTCCTTCCTTCCTTCCTTCTTTCCTTCCTTCCCGGAACCCCATAAGAACTTACAGATTTTAAAATTAATGTTTTGTTTAGACTCCTTCCTTTTTAGGCTGTTTGAGAGAGAAACATAGACCCTTTCTTTGCTTACTACTTCTTAGATTTATTTATTATTATTATTTGCTTTTGAGAAACTTTGTTTTAGTTCTTTTATGGCGTGACCTTTCATTTGGCTAGTCCTTTCTACCTGAGATCTGTGCTTGTGTGTGTGTGCTTGGATGTGTTCATGTATATGTGGTAGACTGGGTGGTTTCTGAGGTCCCTTCCAATCTCTCCATTCTGTGGTTCTGTATGGAAAGTGGATAAGCAGGTGAAAGTCCTTTATCACAGCACACATACAAATATCCAAATATTTCAAAGAAGCTCCAAATACAGATCATGAGGGGTGTTTGGTGCCCTCTGAGCTTGATTGTTTTCTTGCAGATGCTTCGTTACCCAAACTAATTAATATGATCATATTACTAGCACTGATGATGTTACCTGGGTTGGGCAATGAAACATCTACCAAGCTCAGAGAGCACCAAAGATCCCTCATTTCAACTCTGAGCCACAAACATTTTACTTCATTGAAGACACATTTTTTTAAAGAACAAAATTGAATCTCCTAGTACTATATCTTTAGAAGACTGCTCTTTAGAAGGCCAGATCTTGAAGTTGAAACTCAAATACTTTGGCCACCTAATGAGAAGGAAGGACTCACTGGAGAAGAGCCTGATGCTGGGAAAGATGGAGGGAAAGAGAAGAAGGGGACGACAGAGAATGAGAGGGCTGGATGGAGTCACTGAAGCAGGAGGCGTGAGCTTAAATGGACTCCAGAAGATGGTAGAGGACAGGAAGGTCTGGAGAAGATCAACCCTGACTGCTCTTTAAAAGGCCAGATCCTGAAGTTGAAACTCAAGTACTTTGGCCACCTAATGAGAAGGAAGGACTCCCTGGAGAAGAGCCTAATGTTGGGAAAGATGGAGGGGAATAGAAGAAGGGGACGACAGAGAATGAAGGGGCTGGATGGAGTCCCTGAAGCAGTAGGTGTGAGCTTAAATGGACTCCAGAAGATGGTAGAGGAGAGGAAAGCTTGGAGGAATGTTGTCCATGGGGTCGCGATGGGTCGGACACGACTTAGCAACAACAACAATAACAACAACAGCAACAATGACTAGATCAGGCAGAATCAGAAGCAAAGAAACTGCATGAACGAGTAGAAAGTATTGGGATAAGGAAAATGGTGCACACTCACAACAAAACTTTGGTGAACAATACCAGCGGCAAGTTCAGAAATATTTTTTGTGTAGAAAGCAGTTCCTTTCTAAGTGTTAGTCTTATTTTTAACTGTTCCCCATTAAAATTCATGTGTTTGCAAGTTGATGAAGCACCTTGATTTAAGTTTGTTCTTTGTGTCTGGAATGGGATAGTGCTGGTTGCTGCATGAATGCACAATCAAACTTCTTCCCCAAATGTCCTCAATATTGAAATCTTTTCTGGTGGCATCCTAACCCTCCAGAGAAGCTTCCTCTAACTTTGGTGTCTTCTGGGAGTCTGACCTTCACACTCCAGGATTCTCAGAAATGAGAGATGATAACAATAGCAATAGCACTTAGACTTATATGCCACTTCAAAGTGCTTTATAGCTTTCTCTAAGCAGTTTACAGCATATTGCATATGATGTTACCTAGTTTGGGTAGTTAAATGTCTGTAAGAAAACAACCAAGCTGGGAGAGAGGACCAGGGACCCCACTGTCCTCCTCCTCCTCCTCCTTCTCCCTCCCTCCCTCCCTCCCTCCCTTCATCTCTGTAAACCTCACTTCCTCCTAGCACTGATGATGTTACCTAGTTAGAGTCATGAAATGTCTGCAAGAAAACAACCAAGCTCGGAAAGCACCAAGGACCCCACTGTCCTCCTCCTCCTCCTCCTCCTCCTCCTCCTCCTCTTCCTGCCTCCTGCCTCCTCCGTCCTCCCTCCTCCTCCTTCTTCCTCTTTCTCCTCCTCCTCCTTCTCCTTCTTCTTCTTCTCCTCCTCCTCCTCCACCACCACCACCACCTCCTCCTCCTCCCTCCCTCCCTCCCTTCATCTCTGTAAACCTCACTTCCTCCTAGCACTGATGATGTTACCTAGTTAGAGTCATGAAATGTCTGCAAGAAAACAACCAAGCTCGGAAAGCACCAAGGACCCCACTGTCCTCCTCCTCCTCCTCCTCCTCCTCCTCTTCCTGCCTCCTGCCTCCTCCGTCCTCCCTCCTCCTCCTTCTTCCTCTTTCTCCTCCTCCTCCTTCTCCTTCTTCTTCTTCTCCTCCTCCTCCTCCACCACCACCACCACCTCCTCCTCCTCCCTCCCTCCCTTCCTTCATCTCTGTAAACCTCACTTCCTCCTAGCACTGATGATGTTACCTAGTTAGAGTCATGAAATGTCTGCAAGAAAACAACCAAGCTCGGAAAGCACCAAGGACCCCACTGTCCTCCTCCTCCTCCTCCTCCTCCTCCTCCTCCTCCTCCTCCTTCTCCTCTTCCTGCCTCCTGCCTCCTCCGTCTCCTCCTCCTCCTTCTCCTCTTTCTCCTCCTCCTCCTTCTCCTTCTTCTTCTCTCTCCTCCTCTTCCTCCTCCTCCTCCTTCTCCTCCCCCCTCCTCCTCCTCCTCCTCCCTCCTGCCTCCTCCCTCCTGCCTCCTCCCTCCTCCCTCCTGCCTCCTGCCTCCTCCCTCCTCCCTCCTCCCTCCTCCTCCTTCTCCTCCTCTTCCTCCTCCTCCTTCTTCTTCTCCTCCTCCTCCACCACCTCCTCTTCCTCCTCCCTCCCTTCCTTCATCTCTGTAAACCTCACTTCCTCCTAGCACTGATGATGTTACCTAGTTTGGCTCTGCAAGAAAACATGCAAGCTCAGAGAGCACCAAGGAGCCCTCATCTCACGCCTGAGCTGCAAATATTCTCCTTTATTGATACAGAGTCATATTCACCCAAAGGCAAAGGGTACTTACCACGCTGAAAGAGACCCGGGCACCGAAAGCCAGTATTTGCATAGATTTACAATTGCACCAATGTCCTCAACTTACAACTGTTCATTTAGCGACCGTTCAAAGTTACAAAGGCATCGGGCAAAGCGACTTATGACTGTTTTTCACCCTTATGGCCCTTGCAGTATCCCCGGCAGTATCACATGAACAAAATCCAGCCGTTTGGCAACTGACTCCTATTTGATGATGGTGATGATGATGATGATGATGATGATGATAATAATAATAATAATAATAATAATAATAATAATAATAATAATAATAATAATCCCCCAGTGAGGCACTACCTTGACGTGGAAGATGAGAGCTATGCCAGAGGTTCAATCATACCGGACAGGTCTCATCAGAGGAGTCAGACAAAAAGTGTCTCTCCCATAAAAAATATGGTGAGACATAAATTGCAGAATGCCATACCGGCTCGGACGTCGCCCGGGTTAACAAGGTCTGTGCTAGATATTGGAGTTTCTGGATATCTGATGAAAAAAGGGTTACAGGACTCAGGACTGTTGGCTGAGCAACCAGGGCCAGCAGCTGCAGAACTACTGGAAGAAAAGGTGTTTAGCCGTCGCAGATACACAGTGATTGAAAACAAAGAATAAAATAGAGAAAGTCATAGAAAATGATAAAATTAAACTGCTCTGGGACTTCAGAATTCAAACAGACAAGCACCTGCAATGTAACACCCCAGACTTAACAATTGTCGATAAGAAAGAAAAAAAAGTCTGGATAGTGGACGTGGCAGTGCCTGGAGGCAGCAGAATAGACAAGAAAGAACTGGAGAAGATAATAAAATATAAAGACCTACAAATAGAAATAGAAAGACTGTGGCAAAAGCAAGCAAGAATAGTACCAATAGTGATAGGCTCCTTGGGTGCAATTCCAAAACAACTGGAGCACCACTTGAACACCATTGGCATTGACAAATTCGCTATTAGTCAATTGCAAAAGGCTGCCTTACTAGGAACTGCTTCCATCCTGCGACGATATCTGTAATACCATAAAACATCCACATCTGCCTATCCCAGGTCCTGGGTAAGGACTCGATAGGTAGACAAAATGCCAAATCCAGTCTGAACATCTGGCTGACTGTGCGATGATCCACAATAATAATAGTAAAGTTGGAAGGGACCTTGGAGGTCATCTAGTCCAACCCCTGCTCAGGCAGGAAACCCTATACCATTTCGGACAAATGGCTGTCCAGTCTCTTCTTAAAAACTTTCAGTGTTGGAGCATTCATCGCTTCTGGAGGCAGGTTGTTCCACTGGTTAATTGTTCTAACTGTCAGGAAGTTTCTCCTTAGTTTTAGGTTGCTTCTCTCCTTGGTTAGTTTCCATCCGTTGCTTCTTGTCCTGCCTTCTGGAGCTTTGGAGAATAGCTTGACTCCCTCTTCTTTGGGGCAGCCCCTGAGTTACTGGAAGACTGCTATCATGTCCCCCCTTGTCCTTCTCTTCATTAAACCAGACAGACCCAATTTCAGCAACCGTTCCTTATATGTTTTAGCCTCCAGTCCCCTAAATCATATTTGTTGCTCTTCTCTGTATTCTTTCTAGAGTCTCAACATCTTTTTTACATCGTGTTGACCAAAACTAGATGCAGTATTCCAAGTGTGGCCTTACCGAGGCCTTGTAAAGTGGTATTAACACTTCACGTGATCTTGATTCTATCCCTCATATTTAAGTGATTTATGATGATCACAGTGTGCTGGGATTCTTTTTCAACCTTCTGGCAAGCCAAGTCAATGTGGGAAACAAATTCGGTTAACTGCCATGTTAACTAACTTAACTATGGCAGTGATTCACTTAACAAACATGGCCAGCAAAGTCGTAAAATGGGACAAAACAAATGTCTCGCTTTTGTGGTCGTACGTTGAGGACTCTGTGTATAGAATGTGCCCTGTCTGTGTGCATTTTTTTGTGTTTCCACGTGTGTAGAAGACAGAGAGAGCTTTGCACTTGACTTTCCTATAAACTCATTTCCTTGTTGGGATCTAGTGCTTCCCAACAGAGATGTTTCCTCACTGCTCGGAAGTTTTACTAGCAATCTACAATAAAAGCCGTTTCTCTCCAAAGACTGCACGCTTGCTTTTGTCTTTTGCTTTACTGATCACCCTCATTCCTTCCTTTCCTCAGCTGCTTGACTAAAATTTAGGAACAGGATCCCCTTCCCCTCCATTGCTTGCTTTGCATCGTGTCCCAAAGATGCTTTTCCAAAAGGCGATGGAACTTTCTTGGTTTTGTCCAGCTGACTTTTTGAAAAGCACTGTGGGAAGTCAGTGCCCCTCCCCTAGACAAAGAAATATTTTTGGAAATATTTAAAAAGTAGAATATATTTCCCTAAAGGATTTTAAAAGCAGAAACCAACCCCGCCCTCAAGTCTCTCTGTCCCAAACAGGAACCAAGTCTGTAGAATTGCAGATGTGATAATTTTGTCAGAAAGACTGGAATCAGGAAACTGGGATTAGGAAGAAAGATCCCTAGAACCAACACACCAAAAATCTAAGAGTTGTCAGCCACAACCCCAGGAAAGCAGGATTGATCTTTGGGACATAATAGGATTAACCCACCACCATCAGAATGCCAGAAAGGCACACTCAGGTCAAAGTTCATGCCACAGGAACAACTCCAAACAAAAGGCTCCAAAAGGTATAAAAACCCACTCTCTACATGTGCTTGCTCTCTTTTCTTCCAGAGCCATCTTTCTGTCTGGCTCTCCTCTTCAATAAACTGCAACCTTCTTTCTAAAGCAGTTGCCATGTTGTTTATTCCCGGCTTGGACTGAACCATGATAAAAACTTTTCCTTCAACAGCATTTTGGGGACAGCTCTAACATGGATGATGGAGAATCTCTATAGATACTTTGCATTTTGTGGTCAACATTCTCTCTCTTCTTGTACTACATTAGTCTATTCATAACACTTTCCTTTTTGACTGAGCTGGATGTCTCCCCGATAATCTCTATTGTTTTCCCACCCACACACACACCCACACACTTTGACAGGCTCCAAAAGTTTTTGATTACAGAGATATGAGACATTGGTGAAAATATCTGAAGGGCTTCAAATGGGACTCGTTCCTATTCCCACCTCATCTTCTTCTCTATCTCTTTTCTAACAAAAAAAAAAGAAGAAGCATGATATTGATGTGATTATTAAATGTAGAAATTTTTAGAAAAATCCTTATATTTCATTGTTACCTATCAGACTAATAAGAATTGTATCAATTCAAGGTTGGCGAAGAGAATATTATTGGAAGAATAGAAAATCCAGCAAAGCTATTATGTGGACTTTGGAATATAGAAACTGATTGTTAGGAATTACTTTGCAAATGTAAGCCAGACAACAGACTTTTTACCGAAGATTAAGGTGTTTATGTTAAAAAATCAATAAAATATATTTTGAAAAGTAAAAAATAGCCCTACCTTTTTTGCTGCAAGAAGAAAAAGAAGGAGGAGGAGGAGGAGGGGAAGAAGAAGGAGGAGGAGGAGGAGGAGGAGGAGGAGGAGGAGGAGGAGGAGGAGGAGGAGGAGAGGAAGAGGAAGAAGAAAAAGAAAGAGAAGAAGAAGAAGATGAAGGAGAAGAAGGAGAAGAAGGAGAAGAAGGAGGAGAAGAAGGAGAAGAGGAGGAGAAGAAGGAGAAGAAGAAGAAGAAGAAGAAGAAGAAGAAGAAGAAGAAGAAGAAGAAGAAGAAGAAGAAGAAGAAGAAGAAGAAGAAGAAGAAGACGAAGAAGAAGAAGAAGAAGAAGAAGAAGAAGAAGAAGAAGAAGAAGAAGAAGAAGAAGAAGAAGAAGAAGAAGAAGAAGAAGAAGAAGAAGAAGTAGGCATTTCAACAAATTGGATCCTGGGATTTGAGGTTCTTAAGATGGTTAGATGGAATACTCTGGTGTACAGCAAAGTCAAGGATGGTCAACCAGGTGTCTACACAGCTGAGGAGTCCTTGGTGGTCTCTGAGTTTGCTTCTTTTCTTGCAGACATTTCATTATCCAAACTGATGATGTTACCTAGTTTGGGTCATGAAATGTCTGCAAGAAAACCACCAAGCTCAGAGAGCACCAAGGACCTCACAATCCTCCTCCTCTTCCTCCTCTCTCCACAAACCCCACTTCCTCCTAGCACTCATGATGTCACCTAATTTGGGTCATGAAACATCTGCAAGAATACCACCAAGCTCAGAGAGCACCAAGGATTCCTCATTTTAACCCTGAGCTTCAAATATTCTCCGTTATTGGTCCACACAGCTCTTCTACCCAGCCTATAGCCATCGATAGGCACCTGGTTCTCTAAAGAAACCTAAGTAAGAAGGAATCTGGATCTCTTCCAGCATCATCGTTAAAAGAAATCAACAAAAAAAATGGATGTTATTTAAGCCTCAGTGAAAATAAACACACTTGGAGCCAGAATTAGTCAAGCTTAAAGCTGACCTAAAGAAAAGTTAAGGCATGCCTAATTAAGTTCAATGTGCATGCTAAGCATGACTGAGCCCTATCATGATACGGAGAGAAAGAAAGAACATTTGAGTGGAAGTAGGTAATAGGTACATAAAGGAGATGGAGCAAACATGCTCTCTTGCTCTAAATTAGGAAAGTTATAAATTGTGCTTTGCGTTATTAAGAATCAAAATATATGTACAGTATTTGCATTTGGGCAAAACTGCTCAACTCTAATTAAGAAGGGATAGCTTCCAGTCAAATTATTATATGCTATTCAAACTCCAATTTGCTGGTATCATTAACGTGCAATTCCATGTCCTGTGTTTCAGAAGGGATATATCCTTCTCACGTGGGAAGAATTCATAATAATGTTTTGTTTTTTTTCCATGATTTTTTTTTAAAAAACATTCTGAAATGAAACATTCTTAGCCATACCTTCCAATTCAGAAAGTAATTCTCCTGTAGTACTGGTTTTGATGATCTAGTTCTCACCTGACAGATGTATTAAAGTGCCATTAAAATGAATATTTGAAAGTGCAAATAAGATGCATTTGGAAACACACACACACACATATTTCAGATAAGACATTTTCAAAATTGAAAGTTGTAGATGCTAGATTGTATATTGAATTTTCTTTTTGGGGAATGCCGCAGTGTATATCTGATCATCATTTTTATGCAGAGTTGTTCCTAGTATGTTTATTAGCCCAACTTTGCCCCAGGTTAAAGGTACCAACGTTCAAAAAAGTCTGGATAGTGGACGTGGCAGTACCTGGAGACAGCAGAATAGAAGAGAAAGAACTGGAGAAGATAACAAAATACAAAGACCTACAAATAGAAATAGAAAGACTGTGACAAAAGCAAGCAAGGGTACTACCAATAGTGATAGGTGCCTTGGGTGCAATCCCAAAACAACTGGAGCACCACTTGAACACCATTGGCATTGACAAATTCACTATTAGTCAATTGCAAAAGGCGGCCTTACTAGGAACTGCTTCCATCCTGCGACGATACCTGTAATACCATCAAACATCCACATCTGCCTATCCCAGGTCCTTGGTAAGGACTCGATAGATAGACAAAATGCCAAATCCAGTCTGAACATCTGGCTGACTTGCGATGATCCATAATAATAATAATAGTAAAGTTGGAAGGGACCTTGGAGGTATTATAATAATAATAAAGTTGGAAGGGACCTTGGAGGTCATCAAGTCCAACCCCCTGCTCAGGCAGGAACCCTACACCATTTCAGACAAATGGCTGTCCAGTCTCTTCTTAAAAACTTCCAGTGTTGGAGCATTCACCACTTCTGCTCAGGCATTTAGACTTGGCATTTCATCCCAATCTCTTAAGGTAGGTTGGTGCTACCTTAAATGGATGCCCTTCTTACTATATTTCTAGAATCCCAAAGGTGCTTCTTTCATGAGGCAACTGGACTTTCTTGTTTTTTCTTTGAAGACATTGTGCTTCTCATCCAAGAAGCTTCTTCAGCTCTGACTGGATGGTGGAGAAATGAGTTTTGAGTTGCTGCTGGATATTCTTGATATGGAGAAACTTCCTTCCTTTCAATCCTTTATCTCTTTCACCCATTTTTCTATTTGCTTCCAAGAGTCTGATCTCTATTGATTTGCTTCCTGTATCAAGTTACAGCCGTGGAATACAGAAGGAAAAAAAAACAAAAAAACAAATGAGAATAGATCCAATTAAAGGGCTGTATTACTGAGAGGGGAGAAAAAGTCTTAATAAAAAAAAAAATCCGAAGAGACAGAGGCAAGGAATATACTTTTTTATTTAAGTTTGTATCCTGACAAGTTTTTTGTTTCCCAAAGCACGAATCAGTCTGCCAGGCAGTCATTTTTGAACGGGCACCAATCCAGACTACCAAAAGGAGTACATCTCTAAAAGACAATACAACATCAAAAGAAGCTGCATTTATACACTGCGTCCATCAAGAAAACTGATCAAACACCAATATGTATATAACGTTGGGAACGTATGATGGAATTCTTAAAGCTTGCCATGACTGTGGCTTGAACATTGCCAAGAAAATGCAACATAAACTATTAATCATGGCAGACATGAGGCCGAAGATGACATTGAGTGATATCCACCGTAAATAAAGTCTTGTACTGGAGAAATTCCTTCCTGGCAAAATGAAAAGATAGATGATAGAGCGAGAGACAGACAGATATTATTTAAAAATAACCTACACATTAAATAAGCCGCTGAAATACTCATTGAGTAACGATGTAAGGTTATTCTCAGTTTTGTGAGACATTTTGCTTCTAATGTCTATGTTAGATGGATCATAAAAGGAATCTCAGAAAAAGGAACTTTTTTGAAATAAGGATATGGTTTTTATTAAGTACGTCCAATGTATTTCTCATTTAATTGTCGTGTGTCTTTTTAAAAAGTTTGATTCTGTATTTTGTGTTTTAAATCATTCTGCAACTGTACGTTTCTAGAAACCCAAGTAAGATTACAGATCTAATAAATAATTTTAGCCTCTAATCCCTTAATCATCTTTGTTGCTCTTCTCTGCACTCTTTCTAGAGTCTCAACGTCTTTTTTTTTATATCATGGTGACCAAAACTGGATGCAGAGCTTATGATAGAACTAAGATGAAGCAATTCATGTATTTATAATTTTAAATTACTTTGATAGTACTCTAGTCATCAGGATCATTAAGAAAGGAGATATTTTGGCCATTCAATTCATATTTTACTCCCTCTCTTTCTTACTCAGTACTTTTCCTTCTGTCAGTGTCAAACATAACAGGAAGGTCTTTGTTAAAAATGGAAGAGGTTTACTTTTATCCTCATAAAAGCTTTGAAATTCAGATTTTCTTTCTTTTCCATACTGAACTAGGAAGCATAATGAATTGCATGGGAGGTATATATGATTAATGATGTATTACAGATTTCTTTTGCTTTCTTCCTCTCTTCCAAATATTTCACGATGATTAGAATTGATACTGGAAATTTAATTTCTCCCTAAAAATTTGACTGACCTTTCAGAGGAGTTGAATTGCCAACTCACCGTTTTTAACTTTTTGCAAATCTGTCAACTTCGCTTTATTGAATAAGGGAAGCTTCCTGAAAGAATTTCATACACACTCACAAATATGTCATTGGGCATGCAGTTTCTCCAAATACTTAGTTGTGTTTGTAATTGTCTCCAACACATTCTATTTTTTTCAAAATATTTTCCCTCTAACGCAGGGATGTCAAACTGACAGCCTGCGGGCCGGACACGTCACACGGAAGCCGCGCCCACCCCATTGCCGGCAATGGCAAAACAGTCCCAATATGTCATGCGACGTCACATGACGTTGCGAGTTTGACGTGTCTGCTCTAACATAATGAATTTTATATTACGTTCTTAAATGCAAGTACAACCTTGACGTATAACCATAATTCAACCCAAAGTTTCTAGGCTTAGCACCCAGTTGTAAAGTCATTTTATAACCTTTCATACCACAGTTAAGCGAATTGCTGAAATTAAGTTAGTAATGTAATTGTTAAGTCAACCTGGCTTCCCCATTGACTTTGCTTGTTGGGTGTGTGTGTGTGTGTGTGTGTGTGTGTCACAAAACCTGATCACATGACCCCGGGATGCTGCAGTCATAGTAAATACATACCACTTGCCAACCATCTGAATTCTGATCATGTGACCATGGGGAGGGTGCAACGGTCATAAGTGTGAATAACGGTCACTGGTTTTGGTCCCGTTGTAACTTTGAACGGTCACTAAGCAAACTATTGTACATTGAGGACTACCTGTAACTACATGTTTGTACTAATGTGTCCCCAATATACAAGTAGTTATTAGCAAACTGCCAGGTTTAATTCATAAAATGGTAAAAAAAGAAATGAAATGTTAAATCAATTTCTGTTCTTGCATTAGTTCAAAAATATGAAATTCAGTATGCTTGCATGCAGATGTGATCTAAATGAATGTATTTCCCACCTCTACTGATCATATAACAGAATAGAATAGAATAGAATAGAATAGAATAGAATAGAATAGAATAGAATAGCAGAGTTGGAAAGGACCTTAGAGGTCATCTAGTCTAACCCTCTGCTCAGGCAGGAAACCCTATACCATTTCAGACAAATGGTTGTCCAATCTCTTCTTAAAAACTTCCAGTGTTGGTGCATTCACAACTTCTGGAGGCTGGTTAATTGTTCTAACTGTCAGGAAATTCCTCCTTAGTTCTAGGTTGCTGCTCTCCTTGGTTAGTTTCCATACATTGTTTCTTGTCCTGCTTTCAGGTACTTTAGAGAATAGCTTGATTCCCTCTTCTTTGTGGCAGCCCCTGAGATACTGGAATGCTGGTGTCATGTCACCCCTCGTCCTTCCAATATCATTCTTTATGTGTTCTTTATATGCTTTAGCCTCCAGTCCCCTAATCATCTTTGTTGATCTTCTCTGCACTCTTTCTAGAGTCTCAGCATCTTTTTTACATCGTGGTAACCAAAACTGGATGTGGTATTCCATGTGTGTAAAGTGGTATTAACACTCCACGTGATCTTGATTCTGTCCCTGTTAATGCAGCCTAGCACTGTGTTGGCTTTTTTTGGTAGCTGCAGCACACTGCTGGCTCCTGTTAAGTGATTGTCCACTAGGACTCTGAGATATTAAAAATGATTTCAGAGATTATGAGATGCAGTTTAAAATATAGAAATACGCTATGTAACACGAGCTCTTGAAGAGGTGTGCAAATTGTTCCCTTTTATTGTGTTGCATACTGAAAAACTGAGAAAAGCGAAAGACGGAAGGCGTTCATTTCATTTTTGATGTGCAAGATTCTGAAGAACATCTTTTCCCATCCTTGAGCAACTGTTGATCATTAGAAGATTCAGTTATTGAACTGTTTAGAAATGTGGTTTGCGTGTGCAATTATGTATGTTTAATCTTCCCAAGGATTAAGACGTTGAGGTTTTGTTTTTGTTTTTTTTGAAGTTAGGTAATTGAGTTCAACGCAGACAAATTCACTGCACAGTGCGATATATGCGAACTAATTGGATAAATTAGGAGTGATGAATTTCTCCATTTTTATTTATTTTTTTAGTGGAGACCATTAGTGTGGAAAAAAAAATAGGAAGAGGCAGCATTATATGGGCTGCTTTGAGTTGTGCAAACAATACTTCATAATATACACGTGGTCCTCGACTTATGGAGATAACAGGCTAAGCAAGACAATTGTTAAGTGTATTTTGTCCTAATTTATGACCTTTCTTGAGTAGTTAAGGTAGTAACCTGGAATAAATATGAATCAGTTGCCAAGCATCCAAATTTTGGTCACATGACCATGGAGCTGCTGCAACAGTCAAGTGAAAAATTGTCATAAGTCACTTTTTGCAGACCCATTGTACCTTCAGAAGGTCAGTAAATGAACCGTTATAACTTGAGAACTACCTGTAAATCAAATAAATAAGTAAGTAACGTTAAAAAAGATGAATAGAATAGAATAGAATAGAATAGAATAGAATAGAATAGAATAGAATAGAATAGAATGGAATGGAATGGAATGGAATGGAACGGAACGGAACGGAACGGAACGGAACGGAACGGAACGGAACAGAACAGAATAGAATAGAATACTTGGAGATGGAAGGGACCTTGGAGGTCATCAAGTCCAACCTCCTGCTCAGGCAGGAAACCCTATACCATTCCAGATAAATAGGTTGTCCAGTCTTCTTAAAAACTTCAAGTGTTGGGGCATTCACCGCTTCTGGAGGCAGGTTGTTCCACTGGTTAATTGTTCTAACTGTCAGGAAATTTCTCCTTAGTTCTAGGTTGCTTCTCTCCTTGATTAGTTTCCATCCGTTGCTTCTTGTCCTGCCTTCAGGCACTTTGGAGAATAGCTTGACTCCCTCTTCTTTGTGGCAACCCCTGAGATATTGGAACACCTCTCTCATGTCACCTCTAGTCTTTCTCTTCATTAAACTAGACATACCGATGTCTGAAGTAATTGACAGGTGTATAATTAACAGATGTCTGAAGTAATTGACAGATGTGGGACTGAACATAATATCAGTTTTTGGTGTATGGCCCATTGAACCCATCCATAGCACAAATGGGATGTGGACTTAGCCATTGCTTTTCCCAAGATGTTCCCATTTAGAACATATAACCACAATATTTATTTGCATTTTTCAAAGAATCCCATTAAGAAAAAAAACACAATCCTTTGAATTGTTCATTAAGGATTACTTTATATCTCTCTTTTTACTTGTAACCTCCTATTTGCTTTCCTAATTGTACTTCCCTCATTGTTTTAAAAAAATCTGTATTCCAGTCCTGGTTTTTCTTTCCAATCCTTGCTTCCTTCTGGTTTTCTGCTTTCCTTTCAGACGAGGTTTTAAAATATTAATATACCTTTATTATTTTGTAAACCAGAATACCACTCTTCAAAACCAAGTTTTATATGCAAACGCTTGGAAGAAGATGACTCTGTCAGGAAGGTGAGATAAAGTTATGGATGAATGCCGACAGCAGAGATCAGATCAGTAACACAGAGTGTTGTGTTTCACTAATGAACTGATTCAGAAGGCAACTGAATTTTCCAGCATGTATTGTATGCTTACCTGCATTTTTACTCTTTTATTTGCTCCTCTCATTATTGTTCTGTTAGTGCACCGAAAGAAAGAAAAAAATATATCTCCAAGTTGTATGTGACTTATCTATTGCTATTGTTTTTCCCCCAAGATGCTTTTCAACAGCACTGGAATGATCTGGTGATCTCTCATCTAAATATATATATATATATATTTTCCCACATGACCCCACTTAGCTCCCCATGCAAACAAAGTAAGGTAGGTTGTCATAATCTGCTAAGCTGCTTATACAGTAAATGCATATTATTTTCCCCTTTCTGTGGGTTGAAGTGTCAATCCCACAGTGTAGTTTATCCATTGCTCTAAATGTATGTCGACTTTCTTTGTACTCATTCTACTGTACACAATTTATGAAACAGTATATGAGCTGAGTCTGAACACATATTTCCACCAGTGGTTCAGCCTTGAGACCAAGTAGAGTTGATATATTGTACTTCATTGGATCACCAAAAAAGGAATTTCACAGTTAGCAAATGGGATTTAAAAAGAAAATTGCCTTTCAATCGTCTTTTGTTTACTTTTCTCTGAACACATTCTTCATCTCATACATAAGCAGAGGCCAATATGGTGTCTCAATGTAATAATTTAACAGCTAACCAGCTTGTATAATGTGAGATGTATGATGTAATGTAATATAAGATGGATAATGCAATGACAGGAATGACTCAACAGGGTCTGTGTCTCTTTAAGAGCAAGCAGGGTCTGTATCCCTTTAAGAGCCTGAGTATAAAAGGGAAGACTTTTGCTGGAGTGTCTCTCTCTCTCTCTCATCCGTTTCCTGCTATAACTGCTGTGTGTTGGATTCGGCTGTATTAAATGTGTATGAATATTGTTCCTGGTGATATTGTAGATAGTGTAATATAAACCACCATTTAAATCAGACCACTGCTTACTGTATTTATTCCTGGGTTGTCTCAGTGCAATAAGACTGTGCATGCTCCAACATGGTGCAGTAATATCGGGAGAGGTTCTGGGACCCTTGTAAAGTTACCCTCTGTCATGGAAACTCACAAGGTGACTTTAGTCCAATCAACTTTTTCTCAATGTAACCTATTTCATAATGTCTATGGAGATTCTCAATCATCCAGGTCATGGTTGTCCCAAAAGTGTGAAAAGCATCTTTGGAACTATTTCACAGTGATATTGTTTTGAAGATAGCATGACAGGTATGTAGATTAGGTGGAATTCTGTACAAAAAGCTTAAATATGGCTTGAAGCTTAACACCTCAGAAACCAAAATCATGATCGTCAGCAAACAACCCGTTAATTTACCACCAATTAATTCAGAAGGAATATCACTAGAAAAAGTTGAAAGGCTCACGCACCTCAGTTCCAATTTACATGAAAGCTGGGACATGACCGTTGAAGCAAAGACAAGGATAGAAAAAGCCCAAACAGCATTCTTCAAAATGAAAAAGGTCTTCTGCAGTCAGGACATAAGCCTAAGACTGAAAATCAGGCTTGTCAAATTCTATATTTTTTCTATCCTGCTCTATGGAGTAAAGAGTTGGTCTCTGATAGAAGGCCACCTGAAGAGGACTAGAAGCATTTGAAATGTGGATTTACAAGCAGCTGTTACATATAAGCTGGGTTGACAAGATCAGAAATGAGGAGGTGATAAGCCATCTGGGAAAGCCAAGGGAATCATCAAAACAATTAAAAAACAAAATTAGAATATTTTGGACATGTGATGCGACACCCAGAAAAAATACGGCATACTCCATTTAATCCTCCAGGGAAAAATTGAAGGCAAATGAGGTCCAGGCAGAAGAAGAACATCGTGGCTTCAAAATCTAAGGGATTGGTTTGGACAAAACTCAGCAGCACTTTTCCGTGTAGCTGCTGAGAAAAACAGGATCGCCATTATGATAGCCAACGTCCGATAATGGGTATGGCAGAAGAAGAAGAAGAAGAAGAAGAAGAAGAAGAAGAAGAAGAAGAAGAAGAAGAAGAAGAAGAAGAAGAAGAAGAAGAAGAAGAAGAAGAAGAAGAAGAAGAAGAAGAAGAAGAAGAAGAAGAAGAAGAAGGAGGAGGATTTCAGTGGCTGTCTACAAATATATTGGATGAGAATGTTTTTTTAATCCTTCTTTGTTCCATCCAGTGCTTTTTTTTTTTTGTAAAAAAAAAAAAAGGGTGCCGGAACTCACACACGTCATACAACCTGCCTTGCCTACACTACAAGGCTCCATCCAAAAAAGGTGCCGGACCTCCGTTCTGAGCATTCTATGACAAAAAAAAACCCTGCTTCCGTCTATACTAGATGATGAGTTCATCAGATTCAGATATTTCTCTTCCTTTTTATTTATATCCTGCCATAATCATAGATGACTTTTTGTGGTTATTTGAAACATTCATTGGTTAGATTTGTATTCCATCTTGTCATCTTCCTGTCAACAAGGATCAGTATCTGGCCCATCTCATCAAAGCTAAGTAGAATCAGTCTGGTTAGTATTTGGATGGGAAATTATCGGAGAAAAGAATCCCAGGGATGTGGCATGGATTGGATATTGGAAAATACTCCAAGAAGAAGATTATGATAAATCTTTTCCATACTATCAAGAAAACTACATGAACATGTCAACAAAGCCAGGAGGAATCAGGTTTGACATTAATTTTTCTTCTTCCCTTTAGGAATTCAGTTTTTAGTTCAAGGTTTTCATGGTTAATGGGATCTGGACCTTCAGTGCATCACCATAGCCCCTATGTACTCCCACTAAACAATTGCTGTTGTGGTTGTTATTGTTGTTGTTTTTTTGTCTGTCTCTATGTATCTCTAGCCTGTCTAGATATCTTCAACCATTAAAGCAAGGAAGGAAATAATCATAAGACTGAGTCCAAAGGTCTTTTGTTTAAGTCTTACCTTAATTTTCAAAGGATTCAAACATTCTGATCTTATGCAAAAAGAGCTAAATATTTTCAGATATGTTTTATCTTTGTCGTTAGCAAGGAACATTTGGACCATTGGCTGAGTTCAGTGGTGGGATTCAAATATGTGAACAACTGGTTCTCTGTGTGGATGCCACTTCCGGAAGTCCATTCTGGGCCTGGGCAATGAAAAATTAGCTACCAGTTTGGCCGAAGTGGTGCAAACTGGCTGAATCCCTTCACTGGCTGAGTTGCATTAGGAAGATTTATTATGATGGGCACGTGATATCTTGGTCTCTCCCATCAAATCAGTTCTCTCTCTCTCTCTCTCTCTCTCTCTCTCTCTCTCTCTCTCTCTCTCTCTCTCTCTCTCTCTCTCTCTCTCTCCCTCCCTCCCTCACTCACTCACTCCCTCCCTCTCTCTCTCTCACTCACTAAACACTTCTGTTTTAACTAAACACTCTCTATTTGACTTCATCACATTCCTTGCAATGTTAAGGAGAAAGTTGCTGGTCTTCCTCTCCAATATCTCTTGTAAAATTCCCCAGAATTTTCTTGCTCTATAAAACTCAGTTCCTGTTTTTCTATCACCTTTTTCAGGATACTTTTGTGGATTTCTTTGAAATATCTTTGAGTAAGTGCTCCACAGCTTTACTTTATCTTACAACAGGGAAGAAAAATAAAAGTGCTGATGGTCAGCATTTCCTGATCTGTGCATTCCTCCATTACTCTGCAACTTCCTTTGTGTCTGTGCTAAAAAAACCTTTATGGCAATTTGTCAGCCTTTCGAGGTAGATTAGGCTAGGAAACCAGTACCAAGTAGGTCAGTACTACTATGATTGTCAAGCTATCGTAACAAAATCCAGCTTGCATTTACCAAACCAGGCTAAGACCGCGTGTAACCACTGCAAGAACTTCAGTATACAAATTAGTAAATTTACAGCACAGCAAGCTGAAGGAATGCCAGATACAGAGAGGTTGAGTTTGCAAGAAGGAGCGTCACTGATCAGCTAGTTGATCACCCAACCGTTTATTTTTTCACACAAGATTGATGAATGCCTAACGTGAGGGTTATAAAACTTCACCCACCGGCTCTTTGCCATGGATGTGACATGGCATATACACCTGTTGTCCATCAGAGGGATCATTGCATGCTTACTCAGGTAAATGTTTACCTTTGACAAAGGTTCTGATGATCACACTGTCTTTCAGCTCCTCTTCCTTAGGAATCTCTTAATGCAGTGGTTCTCCACCTGGGGTCGAACGACCATTTCACGGGGGTCGCCAAACAACGCAGTCCGCCATTTTTTCCCCCTTTTCCTTAGCTGTGCTACTCTCTTTTATTCTATTGGCTTTTGAAAGCCAATAGAATAGACTCTCTTGAATAGAGTCTAATTCTATTGGCTTTCCAAAGTCAATAGGAATTGTCCAGGCTGTCTCTGCCCTTCTGAGCCCGCCAAAAGTCCCATTCTGCAAACGGTGCTGCACCAGTTGAGTAGTCCTCGACTTAAGACCGGTTGAGTAGTCTTCGACTTACGACCGGTTGGGGGTCGCGGCATTAAAAAGGTTGAGAACCACTGTCTTAATAGAAGAGAAGGGAAGGGAAGGGGAAAGAAGGGAAGGGGAGGGGAGGGGAGGGAAGGGAAAGCTTTGCCATTTGCACACTTCACTGGCATACAGAGAAGGGTGAATTAATATCAGCATGAAGACATGGGTGCTTTGCAGAATATTATAGTTCTGAAAAAGTCTTATAAAATTTAAAAATAAAAATAAAAAAAGGTTAGAAGATCTTGCTTGAACGCAAAAACTTTGAGGACTCTTTTGGAAGAGGATAGTTTTCTTATAAAAGAACTCTGGGGATTCTGTACTGTTCATGTTTGAAAAGCAACTTGTTTTAATTGCTTAATCTTATTCTAATTTGCAGGGGGCTATTTGAAATACTGGGTAGAACAATAAAGGTGTGATGATATCCAACAACTCTTAGTACTTCAGAGTTGAATAGTGGTATCTATCTATCGGTGTCTGTCTGTCTGTCTGTCTATACACACAACACACACACACATACACACATACAGATAGATAGATAGATAGATAGATAGATAGATAGATAGATAGATAGATAGATAGATGATGGATGATGGATGGATGGATGGATGGATGGAGAGAGAGAGAGATAGATAGATAGATAGATAGACAGACAGACAGACAGACAGACAGACAGATCTTGAATATAGTCTAGGTTTTATCCATAAACTGCTGTGAGATACTTCGGGCAATGGATATGCTATATTTTCTCTAATGAAATAGGTGTATTGTCTATTTTGAAAATGTCCCTTGATTCAACAAACTTAAGCACCTTTACTCAGAAGAATCAACAAGCATGGTAAAATTCAGTCCTGAGCCATTGTGGAAGGGCAGCTTAAAATCCAAAAATGAACAAACCATGAAGACATTGACCGTAAACAACTTATTACCTTTTTTTTTTGCCAGCGATTATGTAAAGCACCATGTTCTTTTTGGCTCAACTTCAACCTGGAGGAAACTGGGGTGTGTGTGTGTGTGTTGGAGAGTCCAGAAACTGAAAGGCAGCTTTTGAGCGAGGGGAACCAAGACCCCATTCATGAAACGTCAATTCTGCAACACTGTAAACAATTTTGTTAGCTTAGAAGGCTCTCAAACTTTTCAATTAAACTCTTCCAAATTTAATTAGGCAGTGTACAACAGAGGGCGTACCATTAAAAAAATACCAGCCAGTATTCAAAAAGGTTAACCCTAATCCCCTCATTCAAAAGCCAAAGAAAATCCAAGCTTTTGTGAGTAGCTCTCAGCTTCTTCTACATTTCAGGATTTAAATGGACCTTTCAAAAGCTGACAATAATCCTGTATAACCCCCTTTTGTAGAGTATTAGAAAGAATCCAAAATACTGTATTAAGGAAAGAAAAGGTAAACATAGCAATTACAGTTTAATCTCTCTGGCTACAGACCTCCTGTTTACTTACTTATTCACACAGTATCATTGTCCATAACGGGCTGTCCCTTTCAGAGCCACAATAGGGATGAATGAAAAATGGTATACAAATGGTTTTCACAGGTTTAAGCATTTCCAGAATTTTATAAAAAGATTGGGTGTGGGGGGGAATATGTTGATTGACACTGTGGTTCTTTCTTTCTTGAAAATGAAATGTTAATGTTATGCTGGGTTTCTCTCCCTTTCTCTCTCCCTCTCCCTCTCTCCCTCTCTCTCCCTCTCTCTCCCCCTCTCCCTCTCTCTCCCTCCTCTCTCTCTCTCCTATCCCTCTCTCCCTTTCCTCTCCTTCTCTCCTCCCTCTCTCCCTCTCCCTCTCTCCCTCTTTCTTCCTCTCTCCCCTCTCCCTCCCTCTCCCTCTCTCCCTCTCCTCTCCCCCTCTCTCCCTCTCCCTCTCCCTCTCCCTCTCTCTCTCCCTCTCTCCACCTCTCTCCCTCCCTCTCCATCTCTCTCTCTCCTTCTCCCTCCCTCTCCCTGTCTCCTGGTCTCCCTCCCCTCCCACTTCTCTCTCCTCTCTCTCTCTCCCTCTCCTTTTTCTCCCCTTCTCTCCTCCCCTCTCCCTCTCTCCCTCTTTCTTCCTCTCTCCCCCTCTCCCTCCCTCCCTCTCCTCTCCCCCTCTCTCCCTCTCTCTCTCCCTCTCTCCACCTCTCCCTCCCTCTCCTTCTCTCTCCCTCTCTCTCTTCCTGCCATACTGAGTACTGTGTCTACAATAAGTGAGCAGATTATTGATTTTCAGTAAGAAAAAAATTGTATCAAAACTCTTATCTCGTGCTTTCTGAATCAGTGTCACCTAACAATAAGCCTGTCAGGATGACATTTATTTGAATCTGGTCGCCCCTGCTAAGTTACCAGGGCTGGTGCTGAGCTTGCAAGGGGCCTCAGAGCCCTCTGCTAATGCAAAAGGCCAAACCCATTTTCTTAAAATCAATTCTGAGAGCAAAAGGAACCCAAACAGAAAGCAAACAAACAAGATCTCATTATGGGAAAATGGAATTTTCATTTGTCAGGTTGCAAAAAGAGTTTATATCTTCTATAATGCAATTGTTTCCATTTAAACCGCTCATCCCAAAGCTGTTATAATTTTTTTTTAATCTGCTCCAAGTCCAGATTAGCTTCTAGTTGCAATTACATATACATGTCTAAGCATTTTTTTTTCTTTGCAACAAAATAGAAATTGAATCTTGGGGGAAAATTCAGGACAAGAAGAAGAGAGTTGCGTTCTGGAAGAAGAGAACTGATTCAAATTTCAAATAGTTCTCATCAAGGTCTTTTGAGATGAAAATGTGTTGGATAATTGAGAAGAATTGATTGAGGATAAGAACTGTCTTTCAATTCAGAATTAAGATACCGAGGGAAAATATAGCCCAGATCAAATACTTCTGTCCCCAAAGAGTAAAGTTTCCTTTAAGTTCCTCCTAATGCCTGGCATAGCAAACAGTTTCCTTGGCATCCTTACAGAGATGCTTTGATGTTGATTCTTCTAGGATGGCCCACCCACCATTTCTTGCTTCTACAATCCTGGGTTTTTCTGGTTCCCATCCAAATAATAAGCCAATGTGATCTAGATCAGGGGTCCCCAACCCCCAGTCCATGGACCGGTATTGGGCTGTGGTATGCCAGCAACCAGTCTGCCCAAACAAGCAAAGCCCCATCTTTAGGATGTAGGCAGCACACAAAACCACACACTCTCCAGCCTGTGGCAAAACCTCTCTCCACGTAACCGGTCCCTGGTTCTCAAAAGGTTGGGGATCTCTGATCTAGATTATTAAGTCAATCTTAACTCTTGGCAAATATATACAATTATCAGGTTTCATGGCAACCATATGAATGGGATAACCAAATAACACAATAACCTAGTTGGAAGGGACCTTCTAGTCCAACCCCATGTACAAGCAAAAGACCCTTGCCATTTCAGAAAATGGTTGTCCAATCTCTTCATAAAAATCTCCAGTGATGGAACACCCACAACTTCTGAAGTCAAGCTGTTCCATTGGTTGATTGTTCTCCTTGTTAGGAAAATTTCTCCTTGGTTCTAGGTTGCTTCTCTTCTTGTTTACTTTCCATCCATTGCTTCTTCTTTTGCCTTCTGGTGCTTTGGAAAATAGGTTGACTTTGTTGTTGTTGACTTGCCAGCCTAGCCTGAGATTTTCTGGTCATCTCCCCTTGAATCATTCCTGACAATTGGAACAGACTATCATATGTAGTGGGAGTGCACGTGAGCTCGTGATTTTTGGAATAGGATCAAAGAATGGTTGGAAGAAATACTAGAGCGAGCGGTAGGGCCAAAACCAGAACTTTTCCTATTAGGTATAACCATGCAAAAATATGACAAAGGCGTACTTTATTTAATGTTACACATTCTAACGGCTTCCAGACGGGTTTTTGCTCAAAATTGGAGGAATAAAGGAATTCCAATGGAAGAAGAGATCCTGTATAAAATCCCTTCATGTGCTGAGATGGACAGGCTTACAATGATTATGAAGGACAAGACAGAACTTGAATACTTCGAAATCTGGGACAAATTTTACCGTTGGTATGAATTAAGAAGAACTGCTCGGATCTCAAGTTAATGATAGGATTGAAATATATATATATAACTGTACATATAATTGTATATTTAATTGTATTACATAGAAGGATGAGGCTTATATAGAGGTTAAGAATGATGTATTAAGTTTTTGTACCATGAGAAACAAACTGTTAGGAATACTTACTCTGGAATGTCACGCTAGCCCATTTTTGTTTTAATTGTATTATAAATAAAAAACTTTTTAATAAAAAATAATAATAATTCCTGATTTAAGAAAGCTCCATGGAAGGAATCACATCCTGATAGCTTTCTTGGGTTAGCAACGCTTTGCACCTTCTTCTTCATGGAGTTGCCTTAGGTCACCATTTCTACATCTTAGATCCCAGGCCACGTACATTTAAAAATTCCCCTGCCATCCAGATCGTGGAATCTCTCCAAAATCCAGACATTGATTCCTCAGTAACAAGAATGCAACACAGCAAAGCTTATTTCCTTACTCGGCAGTTAGTTGCACAGTTTGATCCTGGAGTGCTCCTGCTTTGCACGGACTCTTTCACTTAATGACTGAATTGCAGTTGAGTTATCATCATCCATACTGTGTATGTAACCTCTGTTCTTTGTAGAGTGCTCAGTATCGTCTCTCCATTTGTCAGAACATGAATTAAACATGCTCAAATAAGGTTTCCGCCAGCATGTTGTTGGCTGCTTTCTTCTGTTCCAGAAAGTTCAGATGGCTTCCTTGAGTTTCTATACCAAATGTAACCGTTGCCAGGAGTTGAACAGGTGTAAACAAAGGGAGTTCAAGCCAAGATGACAAGGGATCCTGGAAGAGAATAATCCTTGGGACCAGGATACATGTTTTACTTCCTAATTTAAAGCATCACTGAAGTGATTACTGCTGCTTCTTGATATTTACAAGGAAAAGAAGGGCCAGAGTAAATGTTCTCCCATTTTGGCACACCTTTAACCCAAAAAAAAAAGAAAAAAGAAGAAGAAGAAGCAGAATCCATTCTTTCCTTTTTCTTTTCCTATTCAGGAGGGAGGGAGGAAGGAAGGAAGGAAGGAAGGAAGGAAGGAAGGAAGGAAGGAAGGAAGGAATGGGGAGGGGGAGAAGGGAAATAGAAGAGGAGAGGAGGAAGAGAGAGAGAGAGAGGGAGGGAGGAAGGCAGAGAGGGAAAAGGGGAGGGGGAAATAGAAGAGAGGAGGGGAAGGGAAAGGGAGAGAGGGAGGGAGAAAGGAAGGAAGGAAGAGGGGAAGGAAGAAGAAGGGGAGGGGAAATAGAAGGGAGAGGAGGGGAGAGGGAGGAAGGAAGGGAGAAAGAAAGAAAGAAGGAAGGATGGAAGGAAAGAAAGAAAGAAAGAAAGAAAGAAAGAAAGAAAGAGGAGGAGGAAAAGGGGGTCAGGAAAATAGAAGGGGAGAGGAGGAGGAGGAGAATGGGAGGAAGGAAGGAAGGAAGGAAGGAAGGAAGGGGAGGAGGAGGGGGAGGGAGAGGAGGGAAATAGAAGAGGAGAGGAGAGGGAGAGAGGGAGGGAGGGAGAGAAGAAGGCGGAGAGGGAAAAGGGGAGGGAGAAATAGAAGAAGAGAGGAGGGGGAAGGGAAAGGGAGGGAGGGAGAAAGGAAGGAAGATGGGAAAGGGAAAGAAGGGGAGGGAAAATAAAAGGGAGAGGAGGGGAGAGGAGAGGGAGGAAGGAAAGAAGAGAGAGAGAAAGAAAGAAAGAAAGAAAGAAAGAAAGAAAGAAAGAAAGAAAGAAAGAAAGAAAGAAAGAAAGAAAGAAAAGGGGGATGGGAAAATAGAAGGGGAGAGTAGGGGAGAGGAAAGGGAGGAAGGAAGGAAGGAAGGAAGGAAGGAAGGAAGGAAGGAAGGAAGGAAGGAAGGATCAATCTACAATCTTGAAACATTTAAAATGTGCTCAGATTACAGCAAAGAGGTACAGAAACCAGTGCTCAATGCTAACGGAATATGGAAGACTCTTTCTCCATTCCATACATCCAAATGGAAGACTGAGCTTTCCTGAAGGGAGGCTTAAACCACAGGGAAGAACAAATAATCCTGATTTGAATGGAAACACTCACTTAAGAATAACCCCTTCTGCTAAATTCTATGGTCACAATTGAAAAGCAAATGAACGGCCCCACATGTCTGACTAGTGCCTGGTGATATATCCTTTTTACAGGCAAATAATGGGATTCATAGACCTCCTGACTTTTTGGGGGAATAACTATATAGAACATTTATTATAATTATTCCAGGCTTTAATTTTAAAAGCTTGTGAGTTGTCTGAAAAAGGTGAGCTTTCTGCCATTCCTTATACACCCCATTGCTCTCGCTCTATCTTAGAAACTCTGATTATTTTTGCCTATTTCTATTTCTAAAGCAAGGATGAACTATATTTGATGGTCAGACACCCCCAATGAACATCAACAGGCTGTTTAAGTTCATGGAATTCTAATTTGGGAAGCTTCACCATTCTGGGGAATATGGTTCTGTCTTTATAGGCTCATGTTTTTAACAACGTTAAGCCTATTTTGGGGTTTATTCCGCTGTCTTTCAGTATTTCTTACCTCAAAATGGCGGGAAACTGTGCCGTTAATATTCAGCAACTGTGGTCAGGCTGGACCTCAATATTCAGCATTTCAAGTGCCTCAATTCTATATCAAAATGAGATCATTTAGTGGAGACACATGATTGTCAATTCTTGCCCTAAACATCAGCAAAGAACTGTCTATAGTGCACCAACTTTTGTTGGAATGAACTGCAGCAAATAATTACCATGACAATTAAAATAATTGTTATCAGAAATAGGGGGGGACACCCTTGTAGAAATTATTGGAGAAACTTGCATTTCATTGAAAACCAAGCAATGACTCATTATCCCAAGACATAATTTCTCTTCAAAACTAATTAGCTGGTCATTCACATTTCCTTGAACAAGATTTAAAAAGTGCCTCTGCAATTTTGTAATAAATGCTGCAGTTTGAGGATCCATTTCAATTCTAGCTCTGGTGTCCCCCCCATTTCCTTTTTACTTATACACATACAGTAGAGAAGGAAATCTGGTATTTTGTTATATTATTGTGCTATATATCTGGCGTATCACTTGTCCTATCACCATCAAGGAAAAAAAAAAGACACAGCTGCTCCATATTTTATCCTAGCTGATATCTACTTCCGCACATTGTGTAGAATTTTCTTTTTTCTAATCCACCTTCCAAATGGATTGGATTCTATTACTTATTGGTCAGAAAGTTCAAGAGTTAGTGATGGTGACATTTAAAGAAGGATGGCTGGTCTAATCTAAGAATGACAGCTGTGAACTGTGAAATGGCCACATGTGGCAGGTGCTTGTCTGTTTGAATTCTAAAGTCCCTGAGCAATTTAACATTTTCATTTTCTATAACTTTCTCTATTTTATGGTCCCACCAGTTCTTGCTTGCAGGCAAATTATATTTCTTGGAGATTTTCCAATGCATCATTGTTGCTACTTTGTCATGCCGCTGCTTGTAGTCAGTCTGTGTGATCTTCTTGCAGCAGCTTACCAGGTGGTCCACTGTTTCTTCAGCTTCTTTGCATAGGTGGCACTTACTGTCTGTTGCTGTCTTCTCAATTTTGACTTTGTATGCATTTGTCCTTAAGGCTTGGTCTTGTGCAGCCAGAATTAGTCCCTCAGTCTCTTTCTTCAATTTTCCTGCTCTTAGCCATTGCCAGGTCTTCCAACTTTATTATTATTATTATTATTACTATTATTATTATTATTATTATTATTATTATTAAAAACCAAGTCCAGCTGTCTTTTGAAAAAGCACCTTTGGGACATCTTATAGTCTATCATTTTTAAATTTACATGTAAACAGGTCACAAACTTGTCAGCTAAAATTGGTTTCTCTTCCACAACAACAATTAAACACAGTGTAGCTATGTGTGGTTCCATCAGTCTAATATTTCTGAGGAACTGCTCAGTTAGTTGTCTGTAATATGAGGAAACACTGTAGTTATCCAGAATTTGTTTAGGGGAAAGAGTTGTTCCAACTCTTGGTAAATGATTTCTCCTACATACTTTGCTTAGCTCACTATTCAAAATCTTTCCCTCCTATAGATGGTGTTCATTAGATTAATGGAATAATTTAGAGCCATCTTGACAGCCCAAAGGATAAATTAACCCAAATTATGACAGTAGAGCCTTTTAATGTAATGTAATGAAGTACATTCTCTTTATTTGGGAAGGCGTCCAAGTGATGGATCCAATAGCCTGTAGTGGACCTGCAAAAAAGAGAGAGGAAGGGAAGAAAAAGGAGAGAGAGAGAGAGAGAGAGAGAGAGAGAGAGAGAGAGAGAGATGTTCCTCTGAAAGTTCATAATGCACCCATCAAAGGTCCATATCAAGTCAGTTAACCAGGTGTGTGCTGTTTCATCCTAGAAAAAAATAGAATGCAGAAGTCACAGCTAAATATGTACTCAGGAAAGGTTCATTTTAGATGAAAAAAGAAACATCGCGTCACATCATGTTACCAGAACACATCATTATCTCAATTTTCTATGGCCATGTCATGCCTTTTTGAGGTGGAAGGAATTCAGAAAATACACCAGGTCAAGGGCACAGTGGGATATAAAAAGCTGCTCATTTACTTATTTATCAATCAATCAGTCAGATTTATATAACAGTCCATCACACCAAAGGTGACCCTGGGTGGCACACAACAAATGTATAAAGTCAAACATAAAAAATAACAAACATAAAGACATACAAAAACTTAAAAAAAAACAAATATTCTTTAAAAGGACACAAATACAAACCTTAGGTCAGGGGTAGGCAACCTTGGCTCTTTTATGGCTTGTGGACTTCAACTCCCAGAAATCCCGAGCCAGCCTGAGCCTGCCCTAGGTCAAGAAAGGAGAAGAATGACCAGCTGAGCAATGGAACCATCTAAGCAGATCTCCATTTTCTGGGAATCCCAGAACTTATAATATAATCAAAGCTTAAGGGCCTTCCAGAATGTTAAGAAGGATGGAACTAAACTAATTTGGGGGGGGGGAAGAATGTCCCATAAAGTGGATACTACCGCATAGAAGTCATGTCTGCTGGGTCCCACCTAATGCAAGTCCCTAACTGATGGTACTCACAGCTTGCCTCCTCTGCCAGATCTAATAGGGCAGATGGATATAACTTGAATTGGTCCCTCAGACAACTCAGATTACTTTATAGTACAAGTATAGTATAGTATAAGAGCCGTGGTGGCGCAGTGGTTAGAATGGAGTACTGCAGGCTACTTCTGCTGCCTGCCGGCTGCCTGCAATTTGGCAGTTCGATTCTTACCAGGCTTAAGGTTGACCCAGCCTTCCATCCTTCTGAGGTCAGTAAACTGAGGACCCAGATTGATGGGAGCAAATATGCTGACTCTGTACACCGCTTAGAGAGAGCGCTGAAAACACTATTCTATTCTATTCTATTCTATTCTATTCTATTCTATTCTATTCTATTCTATTCTATTCTATTCTATTCTATTCTATTCTATTCCATTCCATTCCATTCCATTCCATTCCATTCCATTCCATTCTATTCTATTCTATTCTATTCTATTCTATTCTATTCTATTCTATTCTATTCTATTCTATTCCATTCCACTCTACTCTATTCCATTCCATTCCATTCCATTCCATTCCATTCCATTCTATTCTATGTTCTGTTCTATTGCCATGGTGACACAATGGTTAGAATGCAGTATTGCAGGCTGACTCTGCCCACTGCCAGCAGTTCGATCCTGACCAGCTCAAGGTTGAGTCAGACTTCCATCCTTCCAAGATCAATAAAATGAGGACTTGGATTGTGAAGCAGTATATAAGTCTAAGTGCTATTGCTGTTTCTACAGAGTTATGGAAAGACATATTTCTATCCCATTGTACTTGACTGATGAACTGATTTTTTTATCCGATCAACTGTTTGTCATCTATTGTGCTCTTTTGTAACATTTTCCACAAATTCTGAAACACATGCCCTATTACGTCTTACCCACTCACATTACAGATGGGATATAAGTCGTTGTATATGTTACAGTAATTAATGCTCCATGCGCCATGTATTGAAACGATTAATACTCCACCAGACTGCTGCATCCTTTCTGCGGTACAACTGTGAACCGCACCATTATAAAGGCAATAACATTTGTGTAATAAACTCTACTACAATTTGCAGGAAGAAGAAAGAGATTTAAAATATGCAGCGTGCTGTAGCAGTGTCCATCCAATTTAAGCTTCTTTTCACTCCGGTCATTTTGATCTGTGGGCCTAACTCTCAATGCACAGAGCAAGACTGAGTCCACAAAGGAGAGAAAGCTGATTAAGTGCCCCAAGAAGCAAGGGATAAAAAAAGAGGATGTTCCAGAGAAAAATAAGCTCTCCGCACCTGATATGTGAAGCTTGACTTACTAAGCTGCATTGTCCAAGCAACACCCATCTGCTCCTAAGACATATTGATTTTGGTAGATCACCACAGATGGGAACTGCAGCCAAGAAATTAGAAGATGCTTGCTCCTGGGGAAGAAAGCTATGGCAAATCTAGACAGCATACTAAAGAGCAGAGACATCACCCTGCCAACAAAAGTGCATATAGTCAAGGCCATGGTTTTCCCAGTTGCAATGTATGGCTGTGAAAGTTGGATCATAAGAAAGGCGGAGTGCCAAAGAATGGAGGCCTTTGAACTATGGTGCTAGAGAAGATTCCTACGAGTCCCCGGGACTGCAAGGCGATCAAACCGGTCAGTCCTAGAGGAGATCAACCACGACTGCTCTTTAGAAGGCCAGATCCTGAAGTTGAAACTCAAGTACTTTGGCCACCTAATGAGAAGGAAGGACTCACTGGAGAAGAGCCTGATGCTGGGAAAGTTGGAGGGCAAGAGAAGAAAGGGACGACAGAGAATGAGGTGGCTGGATGGAGTCCCTAGAGTAGTAGGTGTGAGCTTAAATGGACTGCAGAAGATGGTAGAGGACAGGAAGGCCTGGAGGAATGTTGTCCATGGAGTCGCGATGGGTCGGACATGACTTTGCAACTAACAACAACAACTGCCCACTGACCTCCAGGATGCTCATCCGTGGAATTTCCTGGCTGACTGTTCAAAGAACTGGAAGTTTTAATTGACAAAACAGCCCTGTGCATCTTTTCCTTTAAAAAGGCAGCACCTGCAGCAGACTAAAATGATTTGCTTGGATTGCTTGATTTCCTAGCATTACGGAAGCAATTGACGGTATCCATATGGTTATTAACTGCATCCAGTGAATACACAGGAACTGCAAGATGATCCATTCAAGGAAAAAGAAAGACAAAGTATGATTCGTGCCTTCAAGTGTAAATTGGTTGTGACAGAGTCAGAAGATCGCCGTTTCCAAAAACTGCACCTTGGCGAGACATGTAAAATGGCTGTTTTAATGGTCTGGGTCTGGAGAAGATGCAGCATAAGAACAGCATGTTAAAATTTGTTGTGACAGATGTAGATTAAATTTTATTTTTTTGTCTGAATGTCAAAGCGCAGCCTTCTCTGCAGGAGGTGGTGGCTGTGCCCACGCAAGCTAAATCATCATTTCCAGTTTGGTGAACATCTAGAAATAAAGATGGAGCCCATTTAAAGAAATGTAATAAATAAAACATGGTGGTTACTTCAAAAAGTTTGCCTTAAGTTCATGAAGGTGGAATGAAAAATGGAGAAACAACTCCTGCAAATCTTTTTTTTCCCAAGTAATGTTCAGAATGAAAATATAGTTGTTGTTGTTGTTAATTGCGAAGTCGTCTCCGACCCATCGCGACCCCATGGACAATGTTCCTCCAGGTCTTCCTGTCCTCTACCATTTTCTGGAGTCCATTTAAGCTCACGCCTACTGCCTCAGTGACTCCATCCAGCCACCTCCTTCTCTGTCGTCTCCTTCTTCTATTGCCCTCAATCTTTCCCAGCATTAGGCCCTTCTCCAGTGAGTCCTTCCTTCTCATTAGGTGGCCAAATACTTGAGTTTCATCTTCAGGATCTGGCCTTCTAAGGAGCAGTCAGGGTTGATCTCCTGTAGGACTGACCGGTTTGATCGCCTTGCAGTCCAGGGGACTCGCAGGAGTCTTCTCCAGCACCATAGTTCAAAGGCCTCCATTCTTTGGCGCTCAGCCTTTCTTATGGTCCAACTTTCACAGCCATACATTGCAAATGGGAAAACCATGGAAAATATTTTATTTATTTATTTATTTATGAGACTTATATACTGCTTTAAGTGCAAGCACTCTCTAAGCGGTGTACACCAGTAAGCAATGTATATATATATTTACATTGCCCCCAACAATCTGGGTCCTCATTTTACCTACCCCGGAAGGATGGAAGGCTGAGTCAACCTTGAGCCGGTGAGATTTGAACCGCTGACCTGCTGAACACAGTCAGCTAAAGTGGCCTGCAGTACTGTTCTTTATTTTTATTTTCTTTATCTTTATCTTTATCTATTTTATTTTTATGTTCTTTATCTTTATTTTTCTCTTTTCCCTTGAAAACTCTAATTCATGAGGAAGTTCTCCTGCTTGAGCAGGGGGCTGGACTAGAAGACCTCCAAGATTCCTTGAGATTCTATTCTATTCTATTCTATTCTATTCTGTTCTGTTCTGTTCTGTTCTGTTCTGTTCTCCTGCTTGAGCAGGGGGCTGGACTAGAAGACCTCCAAGACCCTTCCAGATTCTATTCTATTCTATTCTATTCTATTCTATTCTATTCTATTCTATTCTATTCTATTCTATTCTATTCTATTCTATTCTATTTTATTCTATTCTATTCTATTCTATTCCATTCCATTCCATTGCCATGGTGGTACAGTGGTTAGAATGCAGTATTATAGGCAAAGTCTGCCCACTGCCAGGAGTTCGATCCTGACCAGCTCAAGGTTGACTCAGCCTTCCATCCTTCTGAGATCGGTAAAATGAAGACCCAGATTGTCGGGAGCCAATATGCTGACTTTGAAAACCACTTAGAGAGGGCTGTAAAACACTATAAAGCTGTGTATAAGTCTCAGTGCTATTGCTAAGCGCTATTTAAGCAACATGCTTAACCTGATTTCTGAGTTAAATTATTTTCTGGACTGCACCATGAATAGAATATGAAAAATAAATGTTAAACGTGCTGAACGGGCTGAGTTTATCCAACATGTTAAGTTATGAAAAAAAAAAACTCTTAGCAGACTTTGTCTACACAGTAAGTTATGTGCCTACACATAACTTACTACTTATATGAGCTTACTACTTATATGAGCTACTCGTAAGCAGACAGTCTCAAACTATTAGTTGGATGGGAGATTGGAATATCTCAAGCAGAAAGCATAATATAGTTGTTGCAGGTAAAATCCTACTAGGCTTCTTTTAAAAAAAAAAAAGAAAGAAGGGAATGTGAAATACTTTGCATGTCTTTTAAAGGTTGTACATTAAGCTGGTTAGCTTGATTATACCATGGCATTACTAGCTATGTGATATTCATCCGGGGCAGGGGTGTCAAACTCAATTTCATTGAGGGCCATATCAGCATTATGGTTGCCCTCAGGGGACTGGGTGGGTGTGGCCAGGGTGGGTGTGGCCTACTGGGTGGGTGTGGCCAGCTCTACATCATTCACGTCAAGGGTGCCTGTGGGGGCCTGAGGGTCTGTGGCAGAAGGGGGTGGGACCAGAGCAAGTGCCAAGGCATGGTCCACTGGAGGAGCCTCACTGTTCCTCTCAGGTCATGCAGAGGAAGGCGGCTTGTGGAGCTAAGACTGAATGCGTTTCAGCATAGATGGCCACCACAAAAGTGTACATTAGCTCCCGACTGGCCTGGGCCAGGGCCAAGGCAGAGGGGGCCGTTCCCTCACTGTTTCCAGGATGGCTTCGCGGGTCACATGAAAGCACTTTGCGGGCTGCATCTGGCTCCTGGGCCTTGTGTTTGACATGTCTGATCTGGGGAATCCTTCAGGAGTACATTTTTTTTTTGAGCTATTTCCAGAAAGCTGGTCCAGCCTGCTTCTTCTTCTTCTAATAAATTATGGGCATACCATATAGCAATGAAAGCCAAAATCTTGAAGTAATGTCCTTTTTTGTAAACGATAATAATAACGTTTTTGTAAGTCATCCAAAAACCTGATGAGGTCCAAGGTGCTCTTAGGATCTTCCGAGCCTCTCCTAAGAAAAGGTGGGAAACAGAAAGAAAGCTCATCATGGCAATACCCACTTGACATTTCTCATTTCTTATCTGGCTGTGCCAAGTTTAATTTTATTCGTAAACGCCTGACATGCAGAGACCTCATTGTCCTCCTAGCAAATAAGGAAGATTAGGCTTCCACCACTCAGCACTCAACATACAAAACAACCCCTTTAAGCATCTCATTCCGTGTCTGACAGCTGACTGTATTAAGGCTTCACCTTATACCTTCTCCAGAAGACCATAGGAAGCTGTTAGCTTGAGTGCTAAAGAACTAACAGTAGGCTAGCACTGTGCAGGTCTATCAAGAATATAAGTTTTGTCAAGCAGCCAGTGTCCAATCAGTAAAGAGCTGTGAGGCCTTGAAAATCAAAAGAAAAGAAAAATCATTTCAAATTGTAGGCCTTCTGATGCCCATTCAAGGAGGAGGAGGAGGAGGAGGAGGAGGAGGAGGAGGAGGAGGAGGAGGAGGAGATTGGACATACACCCAAGGGTGTACATTAATGATACACCTTCTGCAGGTTCTCCAGAAAGTAGGTGTCAAGAGTGAAAACTTGGCAGCTACATCAGTGGTGAGATTCAGCTGGTTCACACCACTTTGGCAAGACCAGTAGCTAAATTTTTGTTGCCCAGGGCCATAACGGACTTCTGGAAGGGGCATCCACACAGAAAACTGGTTGTTCATATATTTGAATTCCATCACTGAGCTATGTGCCTTATTGTTTTCATCTTGTCGTTAGAGTAACTGGGGAGGAGGGGGTGAAGACGAAGCTTCAAATGGGTTAGTTAGAGAAATGAAACTTCTCCAGTTCGGCAGATGTTTGTTGAGACAAAGGTGTATGGAAACTTTTCAAGGGCATTCTAACTGCTGTGAAGAAGATACCAGAAGGTTCTCAAAGGTTTTTACATGAACTAGGTGGACATCTGGGAAGTTTTGCTGGGAA
This sequence comes from Crotalus tigris, assembly GCF_016545835.1. NCBI lineage: Eukaryota > Metazoa > Chordata > Lepidosauria > Squamata > Viperidae > Crotalus > Crotalus tigris. Next base: position 124,790 of record NW_024098434.1, on the reverse strand, counting down.
TGTCGTTGTTATATGCTTTGGTTAGATTATCTTGGAATTTTAGAGTTAGTTTTCCTTCGCCTATACCATGTCATGTATTCAATAAACCAATAAGATCTTCAGATATGAAAGAAATCCTGGACTTTATTTGGATACTCAAGCTGGAAGTTGATAGTATGAGTTCACCTTTCTCTATCTCTGTCTCTATGTCAGAATCCAATTATATTTCATCTTTAATTATCAAATATAGAAACTCCCAATTCTGCCTTCTCTGGATTCTGCCATAAGAGGGAGAGAAGGGGGAGAACAAAGGGCTTTATGGCCCTCACTTCCTTCAGTATACTTCTAAGGAGCTGAATGCTGAATGTGTGTTTATTGTAACCTCAAAGCGTTAGCACCAAAGAACCTTACCATAACAAAGAAGGGTATTTGCCTTTCATGTAGTTTATCTGAAGTCTCCATCCAGATGGAAGAAAGAAAAAAGGGGGTGGAATTGTGATACCTGAAACTATCACTGGAAGGGGGGTTGATTGGGTGGGACTACTGGGGAACCCCTTAAAACCTTGAATGGTAGGGCTTGGACCCCAAGTCCTGTCTAGCACGCCTGCAACCACTTCTTCTTAATAAAGGATTCCTGTTGGAAGAATTATTCCAAGAGTTCTGTCTTCTTAAGATGCAAAGTGGGGTGGGTCCTTACACTCTATCTTTCTCTGTTTGGGTGTCTGTGTGTGTTTATCTCCAGCTTTATGGTCTAGAGTGTTGCTGCCAATTGATCATTTAGTGTCCCATTACTAAAGGGTTTACTATGCTTGAGAAATATTAATACAATATAATTTCCGGCTCAAATGCTAGGCAAGAAATTGCTTACCCATCAAACAGTCAGCAGCCAGGCAACAAATTCCTTCATTTACAAGCTTCGTTCCAGCACAGTGTTTTTAAAGCAAGCACAACAGTACTTCTAAAAGCATCAATATTAGAAATGAAACAGAGAAAGTCTACTCCTGTGCAAAATTAAATTAAATTTGATTTCCCCCCCCAAAAAAAAATATGTTGATCATATTTTGTATTCTGTCTTATATCTGGAAGACATATTTACAAAATATAGACAGCATGTAAAAATATAAATATTGAAACTGAACCCTTGGAGGAAAGGGGAGGACCGTACACTCTCCTAATACAAGGTAATCAAGTTATAAATGCTTGATTCCCTTGACAATTTAAGGAACAGCTAAGGAAAGATTCAAAAACTCATTAGATGTTTACCATTTCATCCCTGATCAGATCCTGTTTACAAAATCTCTAAAGAGATGCCTCTTTCAACAGGCTTTTAATCAACCTATTTTCCAAAGCACCTGAAGGCCAGACAAGGAATGATGGATGGAAACTGATCAAGGAGAGATTCATCCTAGAAATAAGGAGAGATTTTCTGGCAGTGAGAACAATCAACCAATGGAACAGTTTACCTTCAGATGTGGTGGGAATTTCATCATTGGCAGCTTCAAGAAGAGACTGGACTGCCATCTGTCTCCTGCTTGGGCAGGGGGGGTTGGACTAGATGATCTATAACAGTGGTTCTCAACCTTTTTAATGCCGTGACCCCCAACCGGTCATAAGTCGAGGACTACTCAACTGGTCGTAAGTTGAGGACTACTCAACTGGTACAGTACCGTTTGCAGAATGGGACTTTTGGCGGGCTCAGCAGGGCAGAGACAGCCTGGACAATTCCTGTTGGCTTTGGAAAGCCAATAGAATTAGACTCTATTCAAGAGAGTCTATTCTATTGGCTTTCAAAAGCCAATAGAACAGTGGTTCTCAACCTTTTTAATGCCGTGACCCCCCAACCGGTCGTAAGTCGAGGACTACTCAACCGGTCGTAAGTCGAGGACTACTCAACTGGTACAGCACCGTTTGCAGAATGGGACTTTTGGCGGGCTCATCAGGGCAGAGACAACCTGGACAATTCCTGTTGGCTTTTGAAAGCCAATAGAATTAGACTCTATTCAAGAGAGTCTATTCTATTGGCTTTCAAAAGCCAATAGAATAAAAGGGAGTAGCACAGCTAAGGAAAAGGGGGGAAAATGGCAGACTGTGTTGTTTGGTGACCCCCGTGAAATGGTCATTCGACCCCAAATGGGGTCCCGACCCACAGGTTGAGAACCACTGCAATAGAATAAGAGGGAGTAGCACAACTAAGAAAAACGGGGAAAAATGGCGGACTGCGTTGTTTGGTGACCCCCATGAAATGGTCGTTTGACCCCAAATGGGGTCCTGACCCACAGGTTGAGAACCACTGATCTATAAGGTCCCTTCCAACTCTGTTATTCTGATTCCGATTCTGATTCTAATCATCAATATTCCTTTTATTATTCCTTTTCAACTACTGTATATCCTTCAGGCTTCTATCGGTCAGAAATGTGTTGGGGTCTTTCACCAGATTGGAAAAGTTATAAATCAAATAAATTAAGGGGAACTATAAGTCAATACTCTGACAATTCCTAGACTGAGCCATGGGCTAATGGTCAAATTACATGTAAGATGATAGTAGCTTGCAGCTTTATGTTACTTTTTTTAGTTTCTGAAATCACCACTGGAAGAGCCTCCAGTCAGGAATGGCGAAGATTTAAGCCTTCTATACAGTTCCTCACTTAAATGTTAAAGAAAAAAAGACTCTTAATTGACAATGACAAATTTTCCTTTCATTTATGAAGTATGTGGGGGCGAATTCTCCGGTTATTTCACCACTAGGGAGTTATAACATTTCCTGGAGTCATTTGTCCATCATGGTCCCAAAAGAGCAGCCATAAAGTCAAACTTCAAAGCACATTAGTAGTGATTGGAGGACATGAGGAAAATGCCACAGGAGGCATTTACAACACATACAAGTTGGTTCCTCGTTCCAGTAGGGTTGGAGTCAGGAATAAACAAAGGGAGTCCTGCAGATTTAATTACACCTGGTTAGATTGGCTTCAGCAGAGCGATTTGTACCATAGAGGTGACACAATTTGCTTCACCACAGCAAAGAAACTGCTCAATTTGTCTAGACAAGCCACTAAGGTGACCTCTAGGACAGTTGCTTCCAGGATAGATGGCATCAGGGTGGCTCACTGTTAAGATATTTAATTTAATAGCTGAAACAGTAAAGTGTATAATGGCCAGAACACACAGTTATGGTTGATTGGTTGGAGAGTGCGGGGCTCCTGTATGAGACAATCTACATTATGATTGGTTGCTGGGTGAGAAATGGAACTCTCCCTTTTACCCACCTATTTTTTTCTGTGTGCTCTGCGTGCTGTTCTGTGATTTGCCTGTTCTGTGATTTACCTCAGGATGCAGCAATCTGCCTGACTAGTTTATTTAATGTAAATAAGAATGTTAAATATATTTATTTATATCAGTGATTCTCAACCTTTCTAATGCCGTGACCCCGTAATACAGTTCCCCATGTTGTGGTGACCCCCAAGTGGGTGTGGCCACCAATAAGAGGGATTAGGACAGCTAGGGAAAAGGGAAAAAATGGCAGACAGCATGGTTTGGTGACCCCCATGAAATGGTCATTCGACCCCAAATGGGGTCCCAACCCACAGGTTGAGAACCATTGATTTATATGAAACTACAAGTTCGTTTCAGCATCTCTGACTCCTTTTGAACAGAACAGAACAGAACAGAACAGAGTAGAGTAGAGTAGAGTAGAGTAGAGTAGAGTAGAGTAGAGTAGAGTAGAGTAGAGTAGAGTAGAAGAAATGAATAGAATGGTATGGAATGGAATGGAATGGAATGGAACAGAACAGAACAGAACAGAACAGAATAGGATAACAGAGTTGGAAGAGATCTTGAAGGTCTTCTAGTCCAAGCCCCTGCTCAGGCAGGAAACCCTATACCATTTCAGACAAATGGTTGTCTAATCTCTTCTTAAAGACCTCCAGTGTTGGAGCATTCACAACTTCTGGAGGCAAGTTGTTCCACTGGTTAATTGTTCTAACTCCCTGACACTCAGATTATATACCAAAACTTTTACACTGAGCATACTTTGGGGCAAGTGGTCCAGAAGAGGCTTCAGAACAGTCTACAAAGCTCAGAGAAGCTGATGCTCACTAATGCTTGTCTAGCCTGGAAGCTTCTAGACCTGCATGGTGAAAAAAAAAAACAATTTCTTTCAGCCTTCTTTCTCTCTTAGCTTACTTAGACTCTATGGGCGGTTCTCAAAGGCAGAACAAAGTGAAGCAGTTGAGTAACTCTGTGAAGCAGTTTTCAAGGCCTGCCTTATTGAAAAGTGAAAGGATTCCTTTGAAACTTCACAAGGAACTATTACTAGTACTATAAAGGCTAACATGCTCAGTAAACTGCAGCCACTGCAAATGGTGAAGAGTTAAATAATTGAGCTTCTTCTTCTGAGTAGCAGACAAATGGACTGAATGTGTTGCCTCTATACAATTGGTGGAACTTGAGTGTTCCTATGAGTTAAAAATACATCAATCAAAACTTCATAGGCCAACTCAAAAGAGCAAAACAATATTTGCCCTATACTACAGCACATCCAAGGAACTACGTGGGTCTCAAGGTTGTAAAACACTTCCAATGCTATTTCTTGTTCTTATTTATCCAGAGACACAAGACACTGGCGTTCCATGGCAGGTTTAGAACTCTTATTATTCACTTTTTGAATCAGAAGTTCATTCACTCAGGCCTATACTCAACTCAAAGTTCAGTTGGGTTAGGTTTTCATAAGACTTGAGGTCGGACACTTAACCTATGTGGTACTTTATTCTGCACTGTAGACTCTGAAGTTCTACAGGTCTCTTTTATAAACTGCTTACAAGGACAACATTTAGCTGTGTCTAGGAGAATCAGTTTGGTGAAGTGATTAAAGGAACTAAGCTAGAAGCCAGGAGACCATGAGGTCTAGACCCATTTTAGCAATGAAGCCAGATTGGGTGACCATGGCCCAGGTCACTCTCTGTCAGCCTTAGGAAGGAGCAATGGCAAAGCAATTCTGAAATCTTGCCAAGAAACTTGCACAGAATTTACCAGGAAAATAGCAGGAGTCAAGACTGACTTGAAGGTACAAAACACACAAACAAACAAAAATATTCTCATCGTTCTTGGCACTTTTGCACCACCACTTCATCCAATTCACATGGGAAACTTAGCCTTTGTTTTAAAAAAAAACAAACATTTCTTGTGGCATCGTCTTATAAATGTTCTTCATCCTGGCATCTTTTTCCAATTCCTTGCAGAAAATATTATTATTTAAAATATAATATGGCTGTCCTCTCCAGACGACTGTGGGTGGTTTGTAATGCTTTGTAAATTGGTCTCATGTGCCTCCTTGAAAAAATTGGCAATATAATTTCAAGGAGGAGGAGGAGGAGGAAGAGGAGGAGGAGGAGGAGGAGGGAAGAAGAAGAAGAAGAAGAAGAAGAAGAAGAAGAAGAAGAAGAAGAAGAAGAAGAAGAAGAGGAAGAGGAAGAGGAAGAGGAAGAGGAAGAGGAAGAGGAAGAGGAAGAGGAAGAGGAAGAGGAGGAGGAGGAGGAGGAGGAGGAGGAGAAGGAGGCCTAATCATACTTCAGAAAAATACATGGTATCCCATTTCATATTAGAATTGCATGAACAACACAATTAAAAATAACAACAACCTGGCATTATGTAATGATAATACAGTATGCTGACATTACACACATAATGAGAATATTCTAATACTGTATTGCACACTGTTGGACTGAAGGTAATTACATGCTAATATAAATATTTTTTCTGTAGCGAGGAAAAGTAAATGCATCTGTCAAAGGAGGTAAATAAAAAGATCACGGTGGCTGGAGGGACTAAACTAATTCCTCCTGCACATATACTTTTTTTTTTTTTTTGGCTTGTACTTACATCAATTTTATTTAGGCACTTCAAGGTTCATTTTAGAACACAGACACTTCCTACACTCCAGCTTGAATCTGCTGGGGACAACTGTGTACAAAAGTGCAAAGATCTAGTCAATGGGTGCGAATAACTATTTTAGCTTTGTGTTGCACTAATCAAAAGATTAGCTGGCGGTCAGCTGGAATTACAAACAGTGGTTTTGGTTGAAGATCAATGGTTCAGCAGCAAAGGGTGGGTTTCTCAAAGAAACTGAGCCAAAAAGCATCCATTTTCATATTAACAAGAGAGGATTAGGTATTAAGAAAGAAGCATCTAGAGTAGAGGTCCCCAGCAGAGTTGGATGTGGTGTGTTGACCTTGGTGAGTTGGCCATGGTAAGTTGGCTGTGGTGAGTTGGCCATGGTGAGTTGGCCATGGTGAGTTGGTCATGGTGAGTTGGCTGTGGTGGGTTGGTCGTGGTGAGTTGGCCGTGGAGAATTGGCTGTGGTGAGTTGGCCATGGAGAGTTAGCTGTGGTGAGTTGGTCATGGTGAGTTGGCCATGGTGAGTTGGCCATGGCGAGTTGGCCATGGCGAGTGGGCTATGGTGAGTTGGCCATGGCGAGTTGGCTGTGGTGAGTTGACCATGGAGTGTTGGCTGTGGTGAGTTGGTCATAGTGAGTTGGCCATGGCGAGTGGGCTGTGGTGAGTTGATCATGGTGAGTTGGCTGTGGTGAGTTCATGGAGTGTTGGCTGTGGTGAGTTGGTCACAGTGAGTTGATCATAGTGAGTTGGTCATGGTGAGTTGGTCATGGTGAGTTGGTCATGGTGAGTTGGCTGTGGTGAGTTGACCATGGAGTGTTGGCTGTGGTGAGTTGGTCATAGTGAGTTGGCCATGGCGAGTGGGCTGTGGTGAGTTGGCCATGGCGAGTTGGCTGTGGTGAGTTGGCCATGGTGAGTTGGCCATGGCAAGTTGGCTGTGGTGAGTTGGCCATGGTGAGTTGGCTGTGGTGAGTTGACCATGGAGTGTTGGCTGTGGTGAGTTGGTCACAGTGAGTTAGCCATGGCGAGTGGGCTGTGATAAGTTGGCTGTGGTGAGTTGGCCATGGTGAGTTGGCCATGGCGAGTTGGCTGTGGTGAGTTGGCCATGGTGAGTTGGCCATGGCAAGTTGGCTGTGGTGAGTTGATCATGGTGAGTTGGCTGTGGTGAGTTGACCATGGAGTGTTGGCTGTGGTGAGTTGGTCACAGTGAGGTAGCCATGGCGAATGGGCTGTGATGAGTTGGCTGTGGTGAGTTGGCCATGGTGAGTTGGTCATGGCAAGTTGGCCGTGGTGTATTGACCTTGGTGAGTTGGCTGTGGTGAGTTAGTCATGGTGAGTTGGCTGTAGAATAACTAGGGAGAAGAACTTTTATTTCATGAACTAGACTATTTGGGAATAATCTAGCCCCAAATCCTATGGTATCTAAAATGGGAATCCTATTTCTATTCATTCAAAAGGTGGGTTTTTTTTTAAATGTCTGTTTTCACCTGCAGGTAGTTCTCGGGTTATGACCACAGATGCGACAAGAATTTTCATTGCTAAGCAAGGCAGTTGTTAAGTGACTCATGCCCAATAGTATAACCTTTTTTGGCATGCTTGTATAGTGGATCACTGCATCTGTTAACAACAATCAGGTGTTTGTTAAATGAACCCAGCTTCTCCCAATTGACTTCATTTGTCAGAAGCTGGCTAGGAAGATCAAAAATGGTGATCAAATAACCTCAGGATGCTGCAATCATTGTAAATATATATAGGCTGCCAAGTGTTGAAATGATGATGATGTAGCCCTGGGGATGCTGTGACAGTTGTGAAGTGCAAGGACCAGTCAACAACTGCAAGTCAAGCACTATCTATAGTCAATTTCACTGTACTATTTTGAATTATTTTACCCAGCTGAAGCTATTGGGGAAACACCAGTCATTTTCCCAATGCCGTATACAGTAAGGACGCAGGAGTGGCAGATAACGTTTTTGCAAGGGAGACAAAAGATGCATGCTTGTAATTTTAACACAAACTTCAAGACAAAATAGAACACCCTCTAGAAGGAGGAACAAGTGGAGAGGGGAGAAGGGTAAAAACAAAGAAGAAACAGACAGAGAGGAACAAAAACACCCAGAGGCAGAATTTGATCTGAACTTTTTCAGGCATCACAGCAGAACGAAACATCTAAGATGACTTTCTGTTAACATGCCCTGGAATTAAATAGCTCAACCGGGGTGATTCCTGAAGTTATATGCTTGCATAACTACAACAACTAAGTACAGGTAGTCCTTGATGTACCTTGACCACAATTTCTGTTCCTAAGTGAGACAGTTGCTAAGTGAGTTTGGCCCCAGTGTGTGGCTTTTCTTGCCACACTTGTTAAGTGAGCCGCTGCGGTTGATTAAGTTAGTGACATGGTTATTAAGTGAATCTGGATTCTCCATTGACTTTGTTTGTCAGAAGGTCGAAATAAGGGATCACGTGACCCCTGGGACACTTCAATGGTCATGAATATTGAACAAGTTACCAAACATCTACAGTAGTGGTCAAAAGTGTGGAGACCTTTTGGGAAAAGTGTATAGTAGAAATGCCACCTTGGGTTAAGTTTCCACCAATTTTTCTTCTAATTTCTTTATAACTTTAGCCTTGTTCACTTAATAATACCGTAAATGCCGGCGTATAAGACGACTTCCGCGAGCGCTGAAATCGGCGCCAAAGACGGGGGTCGTCTTATACGCCGAGTCATCTTATACGCCGGAAATACTGGTAGTTTCCGTCGTATAAGACGACGTTCTAGGAATGCGGCCCGGCTATAAAGATGGGGGTCATCTTATACGCCGGGTCGCCTTGTACGCCAGCATTTACGGTACTATTTTACATCACTTTCTGGGTGACCAGTCAACTCTTTGCACCATGACTTTAATACAAGCTCACTAAATGAAAAAAAAAAAACAATAACCAACTTGACAGCAATCACATAACACACTGACAAATGTCCTCCTCTCAGCTTCAATACAGGACATCAATAACTGAATCCTACTGTGATCTGATTGGCTCATGGCCAAAACAAGATGGCACCTGATTGGCTCTCTAAACACTCACACTCATTGGCTACAATCAGATGAAGGAAAGCTACCTGATCTCAACCTAAGCAAATTGTGCTTCCTTTTTCTGGTTATTGGGCTATAACGTTTCGTAGAATACAGTACAGATAATTGAACAAACTTTGTTGCACTACATTCTTGATTAAATTGTCTGATATATAATTTTATGGTACTATTCCAAAAAAAAGTGGTGTTATTAGCCATCAAGCCTCAAAAATACACTTTTCCCAAAAGGTTTCCACAATTTTGGCCACTACTATAAATGTTGATGCTGCAAGGTTAAGTGTGAAAAATGGTCATAAGTCACTTTTTTCAGTGTTGTAACTTCAAACAGTCACTAAACAGATAGTTGTAAGGACTACTTAAAGGCACATAAGAGAAAACAAGAAGAGATCTGCAGCCATTCCCCAATCAGAGATTAAGATTATTCAGGCTGAATTTGATAAGGTGAGACACAACAGCCTGTTTCTGCAGAACCAAACAGATGTGCAACTATCCTATATGGGGGGAAAATATGTTTATGCATATTCTCCAATGGCAAAGAAATTTGAGAATGCCCATCTCTTGGAGGGATATATATCTACTCTCCTCAAGGGTTAGGTTGAGCTATTTAATGACGTGTAGAGGAACAAAACAGAGCTGCTGTCTCAAATGATTTTCTGTCCAATTGAATCTGCAAGGAGCGATCAACAAAATCAAGATGGAATCAAAGCTCCGCCCACTTTCTGCAGTGACATAAAATGGCTGGAATTTTGGTTGCCCTGTTAGGGTTACCATCTTGATTTTTTTATTTTCATCTCTGCCTTGTGGACATCCTTGGTGTCCCATCCCTTCCTTAAATATGGGGAAAAAAACCCTGCGCATATGAAGATGAATGTGCATAAGAGTTTCAATAGACTTGAAGAACTTGATCACAAAAGATTCTGTTTTTGTAGAAGCGAGCGTACAGCTTTATGAGGAAATAGAGATTACTCTTCACAATGAACACACACACAGGGACATGATAAGCATCACCCTAATCCAGTGGTAGCAAACCTATGGCACGGGCACCAGAGGCGGCACTCAGAGCCCTCCCTGGGGGCACGCGCACCGTCACCCCAGTCCTAGGCCTTCAGCTGGGTTTTATAAAACCTTTTCGCTTTAGGCCTCCACCGCCGTGTGCAAAAAAAAAAAAAAAAGGTTCAATTAATCAGTCAATTTCAACTTCTCGCGGGGGAAAAAAATCTTGCAAAGTTGGAATTGATTGATTGAACTTTTTAGTCCCACCCAGTCTGCCATTACCACCGCAGCCAAGCCGACCCAATGTATTTATTTGGTAAGGTGAAGTCTATTTGTATCCACAAAGAATCCATTAAAAGAAGAGTTTCAAACTCTGGGAGTTATTTTAAATGTTATTGTAAAAAGGAGTGACAGCTTGATTGTTTAATTTTAAAGCTACAGTGAAGCAAGATTTTATCACCGAAATTATATGGATCTGATGTTTGGGCTAAGGAAAAAAAAAATATCATGCTTTCCATTCTCTGGAAGCATTAAAAAAAAAAAATAATACTGGCTTTTGGTGAAGATTGCCAGTGAGGAACTCACTTCTTACTTCAACTCTTTTCATCAACTCCCAAAGAAGATATCAACTCTCTCTTTCGCTAGTTCGGAGTTTCAGAGGAGAGAAAGATAAAAATACGGGTGTTCAAGAGTCTAGTCTAACAATCTCCTCTACTGCGATGACTTCTCTTGGAGGGCTGAGAGGCTGGAATTTTAGAATATATACAGCTGGCAAGCAAGCCCGCAAAGTCTCCAGGGTACAGTATGGTTGGTTGAAAAAGAGGGGAAAAAAAGCCTAACAGACAACATGTTGCTCAGTGAATATAAAAGAGAGGTCTCCTTCAAGCTGAACTCAGCTCCTGGAGATGCCATAGACGCATACTGAGCTGAACTTCGCAGCTCTTTCACAGGTTTTCAGACTTGCGAGATTCATGGTTTTTTTCCACAGGTTTTCAGACTTGCAAGATCCTTGTTAATGTGGCCTTACAATAAAATAAGAGTAAGTTCATCTGGTCTTGTGTCCTGTCTGGTGTGCCTGGGTGGACTGACATCAATCTTGGAAGACTGAAAGTACAGACTGCCTGCTGCTATTTTTAACTGCTTGATTCATTAGAGTGGGTCCTTCCTAACGTTGTTCCCCCCCCCCCCCGGAACATTCTCCTCCCTTTCTTGTCTGATTGTTCCCTAGGCAGCATCTCTTCCCCTCGTTCCCCAAGATCATCCACACAACACAATACAGATTATGATCAAGGGGATTCTTTTTTTCTTTCCTTTTCAATCTGTTGCTCACTTTCTAACCACCACCTTCTTCTTCTTCTTCTTCTTCTTCTTCTTCTTCTTCTTCTTCTTCTTCTTCTTCTTCTTCTTCTTCTTCTTCTTCTTCTTCTTCTTCTTCTTCTTCTTCTTCTTCTTCTTCTTCTTCTTCTTCTTCTTCTTCTTCTTCTTCTTCTTCTTCTTCTTCTTCTTCTTCTTCTTCTTCCCCTCCTCCTCCTCCTCCTCCACCTCCTCCACCTCCTCCCCTCCTCCCTCCTCCTCCTCCTTCCTCCTCCTCCTCCTTCTTTTCCTCCTCCTCCTTCTCCTCCTCCTCCTTCTTTTTCTGCTCCTCCTCCTCCTTCCTCTTTTTCTTCTTCCTCCACCTCCTCCACCTCCTCCTCCTCCTCCTTTTCCTCCTCCTCCTCCACCACCACCACCACCTCCTCCTCCTCCTCCTCCTTCTTTTCCTCCTCCTCCTTCTCCTCCTCCTCCTTCTTTTTCTGCTCCTCCTCCTCCTTCCTCTTTTTCTTCTTCCTCCACCTCCTCCACCTCCTCCTCCTCCTCCTTTTCCTCCTCCTCCTCCACCACCCACCACCACCTCCTCCTCCCCTCCTCCTTCTTTTCCTCCTCCTCCTTCTCCTCCTCCTCTTCTTTTTCTGCTCCTCCTCCTCCTTCCTCTTTTTCTTCTTCCTCCTCCTCCTCCTCCTCCTTCTTCTTCTTCCCTCCTCCTTCTCCTCCTCCACCACCACCACCACCTCCTCCTCCTTCTTCTTTTCCTCCTCCTCCTCCTTCTCCTCCTCCTCCTCCTCCTTTTTCTGCTCCTCCTTCTCCTTCTTTTTCCTTCTTTTTCTTCTTCCTCCTCCTCCTCCCCCTCCTCCTCCTCCTCCTCCTCCTCCTCCTCCTCCTCCTCCTCCTCCTCCTTCCTCCTCCTCCTCCTCCTTCTTCTTCTTCTTCTTCTTCTTCTTCTTCTTCTTCTTCTTCTTCTTCTTCTTCTTCTTCTTCTTCTTCTTCTTCTTCTTCTTCCAGGGAAGGCTTAAATTTATGGGCAAGCTATCTGAAAGTCTTGACAATGGATTATAAGAAGACACCCTTTGCTTCCTGCTGTGAATATTCCACATTGATTTGCAAAGCAGTATCTTCTGTAATGACCAATGGATAACGTCTAGGAAACACGCTTGTTTGAATGGAAATGAAACTGGCAGGGTCTGCATATGGACCAATTTAGCAACACTCTCTGGACGTGTAATGGAATTTGAGAATTATCTGGAGGAACATAAGAGTTTGATAAGAGAAATTTTGAGCCCAAAGACAGAATGGAGGTGAGGAAAGGATCCCATAATTGACCTTTCCTAGTTTTCCTGACTTTTTTTTTTTTTTTTTTACTGATAACTTCACAAAAAAGTTAGGGAGAGATTTGATGGCACCTCCAAGTTTAGAGCTATGAGTTTAAGTACTGGATAAAAAAAAAAGAGCAAATAGAAAGTTCAGAAAGAATAAAGAATGCAAATGTATGTAAATGTAGCAATAAAGTAAACCAGTAAAATGTGATGTGAAATTGCAGGTAGAACAAATGATAAATTTTATTTTTAAATACATGAGAAGTGAGAGGTCATTGAAGGAGAGAGAAAAAAAAAAACTGAGTAATTTACTATGCCAGAGGCAGCCTTTGCTAAAATGCAATGCAATGAATTATTTTTCCCTGTTTATACCACAAGAAATTTGAGGGACAGATGTCAGGAACAAGCATAAATTTCCCAGGAGACCTGAGGAAGGAGGGGAGTATAAAAAAGAGATTCAAGGCAGATAGATTCATGCCAGAATAGGTGCTAAAAAAATGTGAGCATCTGAATCCTAGCAGAGCTTCAGAGCTATAAGGGAAAAGATCTGCATACTTCCCAGAGGGATTCAGAAAGAAAAAAAACTACATAGCCTTGAAAAGATGCTCCAGAGAGATTTGAAAGCCTTGGAGAAAATGAAAGATATGAATCTGAACAGCGATCTCAAAGAATAGAAGTGAGATAGTCTGCAAACATAAGTCAGCCAAGGCTCTTTGAGGTCCACCTATACTACAGGAAGTGGAAGAATAACCAATAACAAGCCATGAATCAAGATTAAATAAATGGCCAGAAGCCAATATTTGTCTTTAGAAGCTAGTCATTTCAACCATTCAACAACAAAGAAAAGGAGACTTGATCCTACAATTCCTCCAGCATTCATATAACCAGGGCTTTTTTTTATCATAGAACACCCAGAACGGAGTTCTGGCACCTTTTTTGGATGGAACCTTGTAGGGTAGGCAAGGCGGGTTGTATGACGTGTGTGAGTTCCGGCACCTTTTTTTCTTTTTTCTTTTTTTACAAAAAAAGCACTGCATATAACAATTACAATTTTCAGGCCTATAACAACAATAACAGTAACAAAAGGCAGGGTAAGTCTCTGACTATGCAATTATGGTCACCATCTTGACTCTTTTTTCATCCTCTTCACCCAGATGCTTCTTGACTTGGAACCTTATTTTACTCTTGGGTGCCTAGTTTAATGAAGAGAAGGACAAGGGGGGACATGATAGCAGTGTTCCAATATCTCAGAGGCTGCCCCAAAGAAGAGGGAGTCAAACTATTCTCCAAAGCACCTGAAGGCAGGACAAGAAGCAATGGATGGGAACTGACCAAAGAGAGAAGCAACCTAGAACTAAGGAGAAATTTCTCGACTGTTAGAACAATTAATCAGTAGAACAACCTGCCTCCAGAAGTTGTGAATGCTCCAACACTGGAAGTTTTTGAGAAGAGACTGGACAGCCTTTTGTCTGAAATGGTATAGGGTTTCCTGCTTGAGCAGGGAGTTGGACTAGATGACCTCCAAGGTCCCTTCCAACTTTATTATTACTATTATTATTATTATTACCCTCTCTGCATGTCACCCTGGGAGGAGGTGGTTTATCAGTTGTTGTTCAGTTGCTAGGTTGCATCTGATTCTTCATGACCTCATAGACCAGTGGTTCTCAACCTGTGGGTCGGGACCCCATTTGGGGTCAAACGACCATTTCACGGGGGTCGCCATTTTTTCCCCTTTTCTTTGGCCACGCCCTTGGCACCTGGTGATGTATAAGTAGTTGGGGGTCACCACAACATGGGGAACTGTATTATGGGGTTGCGGCATTAGAAAGGTTGAGAACCACTGTCATAGACTGTAGCACACCAGACCTCCCTGTTTTCCACTGTCTCCCGGAGTTTGCCAAAATTCATATTCATTGTGTTGATGACACACTATCTAACCATCCCATCCCCTGCCATCCCCTTCTCCTTTTATCCTCCATCTTTCCCAATATCAGCATCTTTTGAATCCTGTCTTTTCATTTGGTGGCCAAAATATTTGAACTGCAGCTTCAGCCTCTGTCCTTCCAAAGAAGAATCCTTTAAAAGGTTTATCGGGTAGAATAGAATAGAACAGAATAGAATAGAATAGAATAGAATAGAATAGAATAGAATAGAATAGAATAGAATAGAATAGAATAGAATAGAATAGAATAGAATAGAATATAGAATATAGAATATAGAATATAGAACACAAAATAGAACAGAGAATATAGAATATAGATTGCAGAATAGAATAGAATAGAATAGAATAGAATAGAATAGAATAGAATAGAATAGAATAGAATAGAATAGAATAGAATAGAATAGAATAGAAGCTGGAAGGGACTTTGGAGGTCTTCTAGTCCAGCCCCTTGCTCATGCAGAAGAACCTAAACCATCTCAGACAGGTCTGTCTAGTCTCTTCTTAAAAACCTCCAGTGATGGAGCACCCACAATTTCTGGAGGCCGGCTGTGCCACTGGTTAATTGTCCTCACCGTCAGGAAGTTTCTCCTTAATTCAAGGTTGCTTCTCTCTTTGATCACTTTCCAACCATTGTTTCTTGTCCTTCCCTCTGGTGCTTTGGAGAATAATTTGACCCCCCTCTTCTTTGTGGCAGTCCCTCAGATATTGGAACACTGCTATCATGTCTCCCCTATTTCTTCTTTTCTTTAGACTAGCCAAACCCAAGTCCCGCAGCTGTTCTTTGTATATTTTAGTCTCCAGGCCTTGGATCATCTTAATTGCTCTTCTTTGAACTTTTTCCAAACTCTCAACATCTTTTTTGTAATATGGTAACCAAAATTGGCTGCAGTATTCCAGGTATGCTCTTACTAGCCTGGACCTATGTCATTAAGGGCTTTAAAGGTCACAGCCAACACCCTGAACTGCATTTGGAGGCAGAGCAATAGACATTGAAGTTCATGGAGAAGTGTAATATGGACCCTCCTCCCCCCCCAAAAAAAAACAGCAAGTCTTGTTTGGAAAAATGGAAGAACCCAATGTAGTCCACCTTCTGCTCTTGTTAGAAAAAGCAAAAATACATGTAAAAAATGAATGACATACTTAGTTACAGCTCAAGCAAATCAGAAAAAAGTAAACCAGCAGCTATGTAATTCAAAGTACCTATTACATCATACAATAGTATAAAGTACTTGTCTTTTATGATCTTCACACACACATGTGCACACACGTGCTCGTAGATGAAACACTGTTAAAAGTATTTTTTTACTACCAGACAATCCACCAGGTGGTTCTTCTTTATAGTATCATAATTCTTCATCTATTTCAAAATGTGTTTACATGGTGCTAGAAAACAAGTATATAGTATCTTGTTTGTGGGGGAAAAAAAAGAAATAATGGAATATTTCCAACTCCAAAGTACATTTTCAAAGTCTCTGAGGAGAAAGTTGGAAATGCTTGTTAATGGAAATTTTGGAGTCTTTCCCCCCATAAAAATTGATGAATTAGACCCAATTTCACTGAATTAATGTGGCTCAAAATAACAAACTGAGGATGGCTTTGCTTTATGTTTTCCTCTTAGTTTGAGTGGCCACAAGAAAACCCAGAAATTAGTTTTGACCGGATGATGTGCTACATCATTTCTACACTCAGAGATAATAACCATATATTTAAATTATTTCTCCCTGGGGTGAAAAATGACATAAAAATAAAATAAAATATACCTATACATTACATTAAGTGAAAACAAATTCATTCCCGAGACACCATCTCTGATAGTTTTTGGCTCGTTGCCCCATGTAATTTTATTTTAAAGCTGCTTTTATTTTATTTTAAGTTGGAAATTGTCATGCTATAAAACAAAATATCAGACTCCTTTATCAACTTGTCTGCTAAGGAACAACTCGGAAGCTGTCACAATGCCAGAGATATGCTTGAGGTAAAATATCTGACTTAATACCACAGTCCGTGTTTACTAAACTTGATTTTGGCAGGGTTGACCAGGTTTTACCATAAATTGTCCTAAATGTAACTAGGTTATCTTCCCCCTTCCTCAAACCACTGTTTATTTATTAAATCAATGTTTCATGTGAGATTAAAAATGGTCTCCCTGATATTAGATTTGATGCTATCAGGAAAACTTTGCTCCCAATTCTCAAAGCTTCCTGGGAGTGATAATTAAAAATCTCTGCATACAGAAAGTTAGTAAGTCAGAGGGAAAAAAAAATGTTTCTGTGTGATACATCAGATGTCTATAGGCTGAGGAATATGAATACAAATGAATATATTTCAGTGAAAAAGATATTTAATCATGTGAGCAATCGAAAGGTGTGAATTCCGGATCTAGGTTTATCACCTCTAAAAGAATTAGACCGTCAAAATGATAGCAGTGAAGGAAAAGTCTTCAAAAATTTAATATTGAAAGAGAAATTCAAAATTGAATTTGCTGCAGTGAAAATTTACTGAGGGGAGAAGCTATGACGGCTGTGAAACAGGAAAGGACAGCATAAAGGATGTCAGAGAAACACATAGGCAAAATTGTTATCTGGGTCTTCGGCATGGGAAAAGGAGCTGTAAGAGAAGATAACTAGCAAAACAGGAAAGAACCTATTTTTCTAAGAAGTCATAAAAGGGGGGGGGGCAAAACTCAGGCAACTGAGCATGTGCAATTAGTTGATTAATATTAACTGATACACCTTGCACAAATTATGAGCCAGCAGTGTGCTGCAGCTGCCCAAAAGGCCAACACAGTGCTAGGCTGCATTAACAGAGGGATAGAATCAAGATCACGTGAAGTATTAATACGACTCTTCAATGCCTTGGTAAGGCCACACTTGGAACATTGCATCCAGTTTTGGTCACCACAATGTAAAAAAGATGTTGAGACTCTAGAAAGAGTACAGAGAAGAGCAACAAAGATGATTAGGGGACTGGAGGCTAAAACATATAAGGAACGGTTGCGAGAATTGGGTATGTCTAGTTTAACGAAGAGAAGGACAATGGGGGACATGATAGCAGTATTCCAATATCTCAGGGGCTGCCATAAAGAAGAGGGAATTAAGCTATTTTCCAAAGCACCTGAAGGCAGGACAAGAAGCAATGGGTGGAAACTAATCAAGGAGAGAAGCAACCTAGAACTACGGAGAAACTTCCTGACAGTGACAACAATTAATCAGTGGAACAACCTGCCTCCAGAAGCAGTAAATGCTCCAACACTGGAAGTTTTTAAGAAGAGACTGGACAGCTATTTGTCCGAAATGGTGTAGGGTTTCCTGCCTGAGCAGGGGGTTGGACTAGATGACCTCCAAGGTCCCTTCCAACTTTACTACTATTACTACTATTACTATTACTATCTCTTAATTTTAATGTACATGTGATGTATGATTTAGTATGTAGCAGGAAATAGTAGGAGGCAGTCGGAAAGAGTGTAGCCTCATAGTACCTCAGCCAATGGGGAAAGAGGAAGGATGTAGCAGCCGGGACAGGGCTGTATAAAAAAGAGAATATTTTGGTTTGAAACTTTGGAGAGAACTAAGCTTTGATAGCTTCTCTCCCCGCTTATTGCAATAAACGAAACAAAAGGCCTTCACTGTGTCTTGGCTGGTTATTGGTCAAGTGAGCTTGCCTCTGGTCAGGAAGGAAAGTAGCCAGGAGCACATAACAAAAATATTTTATTTTGAAGCACCATAAGCAGGTGAAGACTCTTGCCTCCCACTCGGAAGGTTGAGATTTCAGTCCTAGCCAGTGACAGATGTTTTTCTATCATGGCACAAAGAGAAAATATCTGCTTTGAACTCTACACAGGCATCAGGAAAGGCATCCAGCCAGTAAACGCTCATTTCCACTCAGTCACCCTGACTCCACCCTTAAGCAAGGGATTACAGGGTTGTAAAACGAAAAGAAAATGATGAATAACTCCTCTACACTGGAAGTTTTTTTTTTTTATTATTGAAAATTTTTAACATTTTACAAAATAAATCCCCTCCCCAAACCCGCCCACCCACCCATACCCTCCCCCAACTCCCCAAACCTCCCTAACCCTCCCCTGAGCCTCCCAGAGTTGATTACAGGCTTATCCAAAATGTTTCAAAAGAAAAAAAAAGAGAAAAAGAACTTAAAACACATATAAAACTTAAGACACCTAAACAATCCTAAATACCTTAAGTTAAAGAAAATATTTCTAGAAAATAATAATAAACACATTATAATATACTCTAAAAATCTTCTAATCTTACTTATAATATTATCCATCCTTCTACATAGTATCTTCCAAGACACAATTTTAAGCACTGCTTTCTTTAAACATCTATAACTACCCTATAAAATCTAGCATAAATCATAAGCAAATCTAAATACATTTAGTTAAACAAGTTATAGTCCCTCCAAAACACAAATTTAAACAATCAAAACTTGAAACATTAGAACAAACAAATTATAGTCAATCAAAAACACAAGTCTAAACATTACTTAAAACTTTAATCATTAAAAACCCCACCCAAACACTAAACACATTGTATTAAAACTTAAAAAAGGAAAAAAAAACAAGACACCTTTATACTCATTTAAATCTTATCAGATTCCATCCGAAGTAGACAGTTTATAACAAATTCCACCCACAAAAAACACTATAGCAAATTCCATCCACCATAAACACAATAATCAAATCTTCATCAATAACAAGTTGCAACCACAAAAAAAGTCCTTATCAATCTCAATTGTCCATTTTCATTCTCCATTCATTATCATACTGATACCATCACTATCAGCCTCGATTATCCATCTTCGCCATAAAGCTTAAAACAAATGCTTTAGGATCTGTCCTCAAAAGCTGCTCCAAATTTTCTGAGTCTCCCAACGACTCAGAAGCCAGTACATGTGGGGATTCCTTAAGCTCCTTATTCTGTTGGTCTTTTTCTTTACAATTATATGTTGCACAGATTTTCCTCTGCCCCTTCCTCTCAACTTGTTGACGCCCCTCAGGCTGAAATTTCCCCTTTTTCATCTCAAATGACCCTTCCATCCTTGAAGATTGCTCCAAAGGATTTATGGGTCTTGCTTCTCCCGCAGATTCAGCAATCACTAGGTGTGAATTTTCATTACTCTTCTTCAGTTGCTGCTTTTCTTTACAGTTTTGTGCTACACAAGTTGTCTCCTGCTCCTCAATCTGAACATATTGAGATCTCTTAAACATGGGTTGCCCAATTTTAGAGTCTTCAAACTGTAATTCTACATCCTTTTCTTCCAAAGTCTTGGACTTAATAGATGGAGATGAACATGCCCCCAATACTGAAGTGTAAAAATCTTTTGCTTGAGAAACAGTATTAAGTCTGTAACATATTCCCAGGTAATTCACCACCATTCCAATCGGAACATCCCATCTAATCGAAATTCGTCTCATTTTAAGTTCATTTGCTAAAAAAGCAAACTCCTTTCTTCTTCTTAAAATTTTAGATGGGATCTCCTTTAAAATTATAACATCTTGTGAAGCAAATTTGAAATCTCTTCTTATAAAAAGCTTGTATAATTTCATTGCGTAAAGATTTCTTCCCAAAGTAAATTACCACATCTCTTGGCAAATTCTTTTGTACTGCCACCGCAGAATTAACTCTAAATAGTTTTTCAATTTCACTGAGTATTCCTTCTTTTTCTTTATTCAAAATTACAGCAAAGTCCTTTGCAACCATCTCTTTCAGATCTTCCTGCAAGGACTCTTCCAAGCCCCTAATTCTTAAGGCATATTCCATTTGACCATATTGAAGCATAAGAATCTCATTTTCCATTTCTTTTTCCATACTTTCAATTTTCCCCTCCATTAATTCCACTTTTTCAGCTACTTCTTCCACATGGGAATTCAACTTTTCAAGAACAGAAGAAACTCCTTTTAGAGCCAAAACTATGTCTTGCCTCAAAATCTTATTATTTTCTTCCAAAATCTTTTTCATTTCTGCCCTAATTTGAATTGTAAAATTTCCCATCATTTGTTGCATATCCTTCACAGTTGTTGGCTGGGCCACAGAAGATTTAGGAACTGTGAAATTCACTGGACGCTTTGGAGCCATCTTAAAAAAAAAAACTTTACTCCTTCTTAAAAATTACAAAAATTTCTTCAAAAAAAAAAAAAATCATAACTCCCTCAAAAAAAATCTTTAAGATAATGAAAAAAATAAAAAAATAAAAAAAGGGAGTTAGAAAAGAAGAAAAAAAAAATAAAAGAAATTAAAATATACTCCAATCATTAAAATGAAAAAAAGGGAAAAAGGGAGGGAAAAAAACCAGAGTGCCTGCCCTTTAAAAGTACAAAAGACAAAACCACAAATCAAACCAAAACAAAAAGTTAAAATATACACTCCAATCGTTAAAGTGAGAAAAAAGAAAAGGGGGAGGGGAAACCAAAATGCCTGCCTTTTAAAAATACAAAAAGCAAAACAAAAAATCAGACCAAAACCAGAATGCCTGCCCTTTAAAAATACAAAAGACAAAACAACAAATCAAACCAAAACAATAATAATACTTCCAATTCATTAAAAAGAAAAAAAAAGAGAAAGTAAAAAAAAAGCCGATCGCCACTCTAGCTTCCCCCCAAAAAAAACAAAAAAAACAGCAAAAAAAAACGCTAGAAAGTCTCCCGATCGCCATTTACTTTCTCTTTCAACAAAAAAGCAAATAGTGGAAAAAAAAAAACTATAAACAAAACATTAAACCTTTGGATTTAAAATAAAATCAAAAAAGACGAAAAATAAATCAATAAAAGAAATTAGAATACACACTCCAATCGTTAAAGTGAAAAAAAGAAGGGGGGGGGAAACCAAAATGCCTACCTTTTAAAAATACAAAAAGCGAAACAAAAAATCAGACCAGAACAATAATGTTTAGAAAATTAAACAACAAAAATTAATAATACTCTAAAATCCATCCAGTCCTTAAAAAAAGGAAAAAAAAAAAGAGAAGGTAAAAAAGCCGATCGCCATTCTAGCTTCCCGAAAAAAAAAAACGCTAGAAAGTCTGCCGATCGCCATTTTACTTTCCCTTTCAGCAAAAAGCAAAAAATAAAAAGAAAGACTATAACAAAAGAATAAACCTTTAAATTTAAAATACATATAAAGTCAAGGAAAGCAAAAAATAAATCCTCTAAACAACTCTGTCCGCTTCTTAAAAAAAAAACTCACTAGATCACTTTAAACGCGGAGGTGGTTGCGAGGGCTTGTTTTGTCCCAAGGACAAAAGCAGCTGGGAAGCGGAGACAGTCTGAACTCCGTGGGAGCACTCTGTCACCCCCAAAAAAGGAAAATTGGGGGTACATAAGAGGCTCTACCACTATTCAGACTACCCTCTGCCCCCCCCCTTTGCCCGGGAGGGGGATTTTGAACCGCTGAACAGCTGATGTCTGCTGTTCATAGCGGTTCATTACACTTACCCAGGAGGACGGCTACAAAGTAGCCACCATCGCCCAACGCAGATCCACCGGAAGCCTACACTGGAAGTTTTTAAGAAGAGACTGGACAGCCATTTGTCTGAAATGGTATAGGGTTTCCTGCCTGAGCAGGGGGTTGGACTAGATGACTTCCAAGGTCCCTTCCAACTTTATTATTATTGTTGTTATTACTCTCCTTCTATTTTTTTTTTCAATCAACTGCTTTGGGAGATATTGCAGCTTCTCTCTGATGGAGTGTGTCACCAGAGATAAGTCAAATATAGGCTTTTCATGCATTTTTGATTGCTGTAGACACTTGAGTACACAAATGAAGTATTTTCTGATGTGTCCACTTGCTAAACCAAGTCCAGGAACTTGGGACATTGAAAGACTTTATTTCTCCCAAATTGTTTGATATTCCTTTCAAAGCAGGAAAGAGGAATGAAAAAAGTATTTTTTTAAAAAAAACAAAAAACATTTTTAAAGCCTTTTCTAAACGCATGTATTCACTGAAAAGAATAATGTTCAAGAGATTCTTACTGGATCTCCATAGTGATTCTACATATGTGAATGTGTGGATTAATATATGCGACTCTCCCCCTTCTGCTAGAATGATTACGAACAGAGTGATTTTTCTATTTATGAAGATATCTATGGAACTCATCAACCATCTCCTTAAATGTCTGTTTGGCTCATATCAGTATTGGAACCACTGCATTGTAAAACTGAAATTTAAACATAAATTCTGAAGAACATAAAATGTTTCTATATCTTGATGATGTCTCATTAACAATTATGTGTGATCTATACCAAAATTATTGATATTGTACCTGGTAGAGAAATGATCAAACAATTCAATGAGAATAGAATAGAATAGAATAGAATAGAACAGAACAGAACAGAATAGAATAGAATAGAATAGAATAGAACAACAGAACAGAATAGAATGCAGAAAGGAACAGAACAGAACAGAATAGAGTTGGAAGGGACCTTGGAGGTCTTCTAGTCCAGCCCCCTGCTCAAGCAGGAGAACCTATACCATCTCAGACAAGTGACTGTCTAGCCTCTTCTTAAAAACTTCCAGTGTAAGGTTCATATACTTAAAAAAAACAAAAACCTCTAATACTCCTAGGAAGATTTGGAAAAAATGGTGGCTTTTCTGAAAATGCATTCCAAATCCAGATACAGTTATTTCAAGGAAACTTTCTTCATTTGTGGATGAAAATATATCAGATTGCTTTAATCAGAATTGACCCCAAAAAAAGAGGGATGATTAAAAGTCCTGCTGAATTAATGGAGGTTTCGTCTAAGTGATTGTCAAGAATAATATTTGTTTTGAATCATTTGATATATGCTATAGTATTATTCTACAAACAATGAAACCACTTTGTTACGTCAGGCCTAACAACTCATCTGCAAGAATTTCAGAATTCTGTTGAAATCGAATAGAATGATACATAAAGTCCAAATTCCCTTTAACTCCAAAGTTAGAGAGTCATGCATGTTAAAATACAATATCTGTCTCTATATACATGGTTTTAGTTTTATTTTTTTTAATTGTCCTACTTTCCCCTTCATTTGGAGCTGATCTTCATTATGTTTGTTCATGTAGTGTCACAAAAAAGAACAGTATAATTTAAAGTCTGAGTGCATTTTTAAGTCCTATAACAAGAATTTAGTATTATTCAATGGTTAGTTAGTTATATGGAGAATTACAGATATACATCAAAAAAGACTCCTGTTTAGGATTAGAAAAAAAGAGTAAGACCTCAGAATTACAGTCTTGGATTGATTGTATAACTCATAAACTGTCTTTTTGTTTGTGTAATGAAAGATTGATCAATATGATTCCATGTCTTCAAGATTTAATGCTGGGTTTAAAGACTGAACACAGGTATACCTTAACATGTTTTTTTTTATTATGTTTTTTTTTAACTTTCAGTGAAGGTCTGTCCTTTTTTTGTTTATTAAAGGGAAAACTTTTTGTGAGTCAGGCAGAGAGAAACAGACAGTAGAGGAGGGAGAATAACACAAGCGAAATAAAAAGAAAGCTCCACTAACCCCACCAGGCTTGATGTGAAACAGCTTGAATCCAACAGCAACAGTAAGCCTTGATCCAACTATGTAGATATTAAAGAGCAAGAAAATATGTAGCTATGGCAAGCTACATCAGCTAAATAAATAACAGAAAAATCTTGTGCAAAGGCCATTGCTTGCAATGGATTTGGGTCCGAGGGAAATTTCATTGGTAAGTGGATCAGGAGTGGGAGAGTACAGAAGAATAGAATAGAGCTGGAAGGGACCTTGAAGGTCTTCTAGTCTAACCCCCTGCTCAAGCAGGAGGACCTATACCATCTCTGACAAGTGACTGTCTAACCTCTTCTTAAAATTCTCCAGTGATGGAGCACCCAAGATTTCTGAAGACAAAGCTGTTCCACCGGTTAATTGTCCTCACTATCAGGTAGTTTCTCCTTAATTCCAGGTTGCTTCTCTCTTTGATCAATTTCCAACCATTGTTTCTTGTCCTTCCCTCAGGTCCTTTGAATAATAATGTGACCCCCTCATCTTTGTGGCAGCCCCTCAAATGCTGAAACACTGCTATCATGTCTCCCCTATTTCTTCTTTTCTTTAGACTAGCCAAACCCAAGTCCTGCAGCCGTTCTTCGTATGTTTTAGTCTCCAGGCCTTGGATCATCTTCATTGATCTTCTCTGAATTTTTTCCAAACTCTCAATATCTTTTTTTGTGATATGGTGACCAAAATTGGCTGCAGTATTCCAGGTGTGGCCTCACTAGGGTTTTATAAAGCAGTACTAAAAGAAAGATGAGATTCATTGGCCCTCGTATTCTCTCTGTGGAAGCCAGGTGTCTCAAAATTTCACTTCCCTTAATAACTCATTCCCAACCACTGCTTTAGCCCTGACAGAGACAGAATTGTAGAGGGACCCAGCCAATGATCTCCAAATGAACTGAAATAAAGTTAAGTGACAGTAAGAAGGGTCCACCTAATTGTCTCAAACACCAGTTGTGGGAAAAAAAAAACTGATGAAGTGTAATGCTCCAAATTGCCTCTGATTAAGGTGATCAGGAGGGACTTTGGGAACTGAACCTCTGGACTTAGTTGGGTGGGAAACAATGAATGCTAGAATATGTAGGAGGGCAGTGGTTAATTTTTTTTAGCACTCTGTTTCTTTGAGTGTTTTTTTTTTTGTTCGTTTGTTTGTTTTTAAACTCCAGACTGAACAATGTTTGTTTTCAAACTACGGAATGTAAAACGCTTAACGTGTTTCGACAATGCAGATGGATTTCAGTTTAACAAAACTCAGAGCGGGCTGCTAGGAACCGTGAACGTATTTCGCTCCGATCGCAATTATTCAGGGCTAAAACTACCTGTCAGAAAGCAATTGCTTTTATTGGTCTTTGAAAATGGGCTAATCAGGTGGTTCTTTTCTCAAAAGGAAATTGCCAGAGGCAGAGTGGGCACTTTATGCATTTTTGTATCTGTGTATTCTGCATGTGTATGTGTGTGTGTGTTTGTGAGGCCTTTGAACTCTGGTGCTGGAAAAGAAAGACTCCTGCGAGTCCCTTGGACTGCAAGGTGCTCAAACCGGTCAGTCCTAGAGGAGATCAACCCTGACTGCTCTTTAGAAGGCCAGATCCAGAAGATGAAACTCAAATACTTTGGCCACCTAATGAGAAGGAAGGACTCACTGGAGGAGAGCCTAATGCTGGGAGAGATGGAGGGCAATAGAAGAAGGGGACGACAGAGAATGAAGTGGCTGGATGGAGTCCCTGAAGCAGTAGGCGTGAGCTTGAATGGACTCCAGAAGATGGTAGAGGACAGGAAGGCCTGGAGGAACATTGTCCATGGGGTCACAATGGGTCAGACACAACTTCGCAACTAACAACAACAACAACATGTGTGTGTGTGTGTGTGTGTGTGTGTAAATGTCATCTCATACAGGAGTGACAGAAGAATTTTCCTAGAAGAAAATGAAGAAGGAAAGTCTCCTTTAAATCAGCTCCTCGTGTTATTTCACCTCCCGGTGCACCTATCTAGAAAATGTAGCTCCTAGTCTCTCTTATGGATTCCTTCAACTGTCAAACTGCTCTTAAAATTAGAAAAGTTTGTATACCGTTCAGTCAGGATGAACCTTATTGCTTAAATCCATTATTTAAAGTTTTTCTCTCTGCGATTATAAGGAACAAGACATACTTGAGGGCTGTCAGGGAGAGGAGAGCAGTCAACTTATTTTTCAAAGCACCTGAAGGCAGGGCAAGAAGCAACGGGTGGAATCTAATCAAAGTGAGAAGCAACTTAAAACTAAGGAGAAATTTCCTGACAGTGAGAACAATGAATCAGTGGAACAACTTTCCTACAGAAATTGAGGGCGCTCCAAGACTGGAGGTTTTTAAGAAGAGAATTGGACAACCCTTTGTCTGAAATGGTATAGGGGTTTCCTGACTGAGCAGGGGGTTGGACTAGATGACCTCCAAGGTCCCTTCCAACTCTTGTTATTCTATGTTCTAAAACAATTTTGCCATCCAGTTCACACTGTATAGCAGGCTCAACAGAATATTGGAGAGCAAAATGCATTCTTGGGGAAGGAAGGGGACAACTCGCCAAAGCCAACTTGCTGTGTGACAACTCACTGCGGAACAATTTAAAAATTCTATTTAATTATTTAAAATAAATAAATAAAAATATTTTAATTTTTGTCGATCACATTTCATTCTGTCCCTCCTTTCGCGTCCTTTCTTTATTGATTTTGTTCCACTGTTTCTTTGTCATTAGTGTAACTGTTGTCCAGCAACAGATTGTCCCACAGCGAGTTGGCCATGAATTGTCATAGACCGGGGGTCTTCAAACTTGGCCCTTTTTATGACTTGTGGACTTCAACTCCCAGAATTCCTCAGCCAGCATGCCCAGCTGAGGAATTCTGGGAGTTGAAGTCCACAAGACATAAAAGGGCCAAGTTAGAAGGCTCCTGCCCTATACCATTTCAGACAAATGGCTGTCCAGTCTTTTCTTTAAAACTTCCAGTGTTGGAGCATTCACAGCTTCTGGAGGCAGGTTGTTCCACTGATTAATTGGTCTAACTGTCAGGAAATTTCTCCTTAGTTCTAGGTTGCTTCTTTCTTTGGTTAGAGGTGTTGAGGTACTGAGACTCTAGAACAGGGGTCTTCAAACTTGGCCCTTTTATGACTTGTGGACTTCAACTCCCAGAATTCCTCAGCCAGCATGCCCGGCTGAGGAATTCTGGGTGTTGAAGTCCACAAGTCATAAAAGGGCCAAGTTTGAAGACCCTTGTCATAGACCCTCTTGGGGAATAAATTCCTAAGCTTCTCCTCACACTCACCCACCCCAATTTTTAACTTTGGCCGTTTATTAAACATCTGAAGGTAAATTAGAAAAAAAGCAGAATGCCAAAGGGAACAGGACCACAAGATAAGAAGATGAAATACATTGGCTGCCAATAATGTTGTGTGTCATTTCAGTTCATAGACCATTTAATAGCATTCTGATGGGCAATATCATCCAGATATTGCTGGCACTTTTCCTTGAACCCATCAATGAAACTGTTTTTGAGGTTGTAGTAAAAAGCCACGCTTAATCTATTTATTCATCTAATTGAAAAATTGCCATTTTTCCCCTTGAAATTGCAGAGCGTCTCCAAATTTACACTGAGCTCATCAGTAAATCTACTGTAAAAAAAAACCAAAAAAAAAAAAAAAAAACCAGACACAATATTTGAGTGGTTGAGGCGATTTGGAATGGACCCATATTCCAGTCCCGCCAAAGGTCAGTCTTATTTAGCAATAGCACTTAGACTTATATACTGCTTCACGGTGCTTTACAGCATATTTCCCATAACAATCTGGGTCCTCATTTTACCCACCTCGGAAGGATGGAAGGCTGAGTCAACCTCAAGCCAGTCAGGATCAAACTGCTGGCTGTGGGCAGAGTTAGCCTGTAATAGCAATAGTAATAGCACTTAGACTTATATACCACTTCACAGTACTTTACGACCCTCTCTAAGCAGTTTACAGAGTCAGCATATTTCTCCCAACAATCTGGGTCCTCCTTTTACCGACCTCGGAAGGATGGAAGGCTGAGTCAACCTTGAGCCGATCAGGATCAAACTGCTGGCAGTCGGCAGAATTAGCCTGCAATACTTATTTTATTTATTTATTAATAAAATTTATATGCCTCCCAATCCTTAGGGACTCAGGGCGGCGTACAAAATTAAAACAATAAATATAACAATAAAAATAAGTGCATTCATACAACACGTCCCAATTGTGTCCTGCCCCCCCCCCACCCCCGGGGACATCAACCCCAGGCCTGCCGGAACAGGAGAGTTTTAATGGCTTTCTTGAAGGCCGACAAGGTGGGAGTAGTTTGAATCTCGGGGGGAAGTTGATTCCACCACGTCGGAGCCACCACAGAAAAGGCCCTTCCCCAAGGGCCCACCAGCCGACATTGTCTGGCCGACGGGACCTGAAGGAGGCCCAATCTGAGGGACCTCACCAGTCTCTGGGAATTATGCGGCAGTATGCGGTCCTGTAAGTAACTGCATTCTAACCACTGCACCACCAGGGCTCTTTGTTTTAAAAAAAATGTGAGAATCTCTTTTCAAAGGTCCATTACTGCAGGTGTGATTCTCCCTTCTCCTCTCTCCAGATGTGATATATTGTCCCATATATATATATAATCTTGGAATGTTTGCAGCAGGAGTCTAAACTGATCAATAGGTTTTACACCTCAGGCTGTTTGTCACTGTAAAACCCCCAACTCAGATGGAACTCTAAGAATGAAAGAAATGCCCTAAAATGGCGTATAAGCAAAATTCTTTTTCCATCAAACAGTTGGGGAGGATGCATTTCTCACCCCTGACATTAGTTAGTTTACGTGAGTTAAGATTTGCAATATATTCACTGCTTTTGCTAGTTGGGTGATGCCTGATGCTGGTGCTTATAGTCACACTGGAGATATATGCTTGCACGTGCCTGCCTAAATCTTCTTATGGGAAGGGCAGAAAATCTGTTTTGTTGCAAAGCATCTGTGCAGTATTCTCAAAGGCTTGCTCTTCCCTCCATCCATTCTGCATTTCATTCACTGTAATATTACATGTTTTGATTCATTAATTTTCTGTGGGGGAAGCGAACTAGTCACATTCTAGGAGTTTTCATTCTTTATACAACTGTTAAACAATGTCTAATTACCTAGAAAAATATGTAATGATGCAAATACTATGAGGTAGATAGGTAGGTATCTCAGAGGACAGCTGAGTAGTTCTGAGGTTATACAGAAGGGCAGGAGAAGAATAACAATAATTCTTAGTATGTGTGTATGCACATGTATACCATAGATGTGATGCACATTTTACCCCATAGGACCTATTTCCTATTTGTTCCACCAACTCAGAATCAAAATAATAAATACCATGAAGAAATCAATCATCTAGTAAACAGAGTTCAAGTAAGACTACTTCCATTTAGTTTGCAAGGGTTGTTTTATATGATCAGTTGAACAAGTGTTCCCAACAATTGTTTGTCCATATTTAATAGATAAAAGTCTTCAATTGATATGCTTAGGTAAACAAAATAAATACAACTATACCAAAAAGAGACTTCCTTTTGGTGTTTCTATCAGAAATCTACCACACCTTCATAGTTTTTCCCCCCCAATAAAATAGCCTTGTGATCTTTTGTTTCCAATAACATAGTGGCTTATAATGGATGAAAGACTATGGAACAGGTCATTAACAGGCCATTACACAGTAGCAGAGAGAGAGAGAGAGAGAGAGAGAGAGAGAGAGAGAGAGAGAGAGAGAGAGAGAGAGAGAGAGAGAGAGAAAGAGAGAGAGAGAGAGAGAGAGAGAGAGAGAGAGAGAGAGAGAGAGAACAGTGGATGGATGGATCAGAACACAAACATACAAAAATATGCATGCATACTTCTATTGCTAACTGGGCTAACATTGTAACATAAAACTGGGGGAAAAAAGATTCTGAAAAAGTATACTGCCCAGAGGAAAATGTTTCCAGCTTGGTGAAAAACCATTTCTTGCCCTTTATTGGGACGATAAAAAGAGTAAACAAACAAAACATAACTCAAATGGTGACAAACAACATACAAAAAAAGACATAGCTGTAAATTTCTTCTTCCAAAGTTGGATATCTTGTCATTTGGCCTGGAATATCTGAATATATTCCATACTCTCGGAAAACAAAGTAAACAAAGCAGAATTGATGTTCCCCTATCCTGTATACTTCCAACCTAAATATAAAAACCGTAACTCAGATCCTGAGATTTAATGGTTCTACTTTTGAATTGCATCTCTAAACCACTTCTAACAATATCCTTAGAGACTTGCCAGATTTGTCAAGATGAAGGATCATGCAAACCGTAAGTTCCCATAGGTCCACCATAACCCCATTTATTTTATATTATGTATTTTACTTCAATTGAGGAGTCTTTATGAGGTCCATACAATCAAAAGCGGCCTTTGTGTTCAACTCACAGTTTTATTTTAGGGTAATGAAGGTGAAAACATGGTTCCGGTATCAAGACCTAGCAATCTACCAATAACTGACATGTTGTAGGAGATGACTAATTTGAGCCCAAGGGCGAGGTCAAATGCACCATCAGTCTAGAATCTCTACATCACCATAAAAGACTTAAGTCCAGTCTTCCTTGAGGTCTATTGACTCTTATCTGGTGCTAATTTGCCTTGACCATTAGTAGTTCAGATCCTTGTGCATAGGTAGCATGAAATAAACTTGTAGTACTTTTAAATTCTATCCTGGTTCCTGACTTCTTGCACCTGCTTCCTGCAACTTGGCAAGTAGGTGAGTTTCTGCTTCTTAATAATGCAATGACGTCTGGATTGCTTCAGCAGTTGTTAAAAAGCCTGGGCGATAGAAACACAAAAGCCTATGAAGATATGAAACCACTTCTACAAAAGAAAGCAGGGAAAAAAAAAGACAAAGATGTTGGAAGTGAGTTTGTTCCTTTCTTATTCCTTTTTCTCCTCCTCCTGTTCCACCCTGTGACAAAAGAAAACCCGTTACTTCTTGGTAAACAGATCCGCCCATTTTGAAACTTGTTATGTTCTCAACCCTCTTTCCATTCTTTTTATTTATTAAAGAAGTATAATAATACACCGAGACACAACCTTGGACCTTTAATTCTACCTTGTCTAAAAAGTGCTTTTTTCTTCAAAAAAGCAATTGGACTGTTTTTTTTCCTTGAGGAACAAGAATAAAAAGTTTTGCTTCTTATCCAAGAAGCTTCATCAGTTCTGATGGTCCACAGACATCTACCGTGTCTACTTTATATGTCCTTGTCTACTTATATGTCCTTGTCTACTTTATATGTCCTTGTCTTCTTATATGTCCTTGTCTACTTTATATGTCCTTGTCTTCTTATATGTCCTTGTCTACTTTATGTCCTTGTCTACTTATGTGTCCTTGTCTACTTATATGTCCTTGTCTACTTTATATGTCTTTGTCTACTTATATGTCCTTGTCTACTTATATGTCCTTGTCTACTTTATGTCCTTGTCTACTTTATGTCCTTGTCTACTTATGTGTCCTTGTCTACTTATATGTCTTTGTCTACTTATATGTCCTTGTCTACTTATATGTCCTTGTCTACTTTATGTCCTTGTCTACTTATGTGTCCTTGTCTACTTATATGTCCTTGTCTACTTATATGTCCTTGTCTACTGTATATGTCCTTGTCTACTTATATGTCCTTGTCTACTGTATATGTCCTTGTCTTTCCAAAGTTCAGAGAGCAGTTTTCTCCAAGACCTTTTTAGTAGAGATGAAACCCAAACATTCAATATATGGAAACATCCAGCCTGAATGGGTGTCCTCAGACTATAACTCTGGACAAGCAGGAGAGTGGAAAGAGTAGTTTTTATTAACTTACCTCAACAATTGGAACAATTACTTCACTATCAATATTTAAGCTCCTGCGTGATGGATATCCCAAACAAATTGTTCTCCAAATTTCTTAAATTTGTCAGCACTTCTGTCTGACAGATCTTCAGTAGAAGATCCCTGCAGCTAAATTATGATTCCTCTACATGGAAACAGAAACCCTACTACTTGGTTGCATTACAAAACCATTTATAATGCCTGTTGTTTTGGCAGAAAACTGTTAGCGCCCTACTGTGTTGGTCTGGTTATCGAGATAATGAATTGTCATGTTGTCCAGCAGATTATCAGGCTTTACCTATTTCCAGTTTCTGTTTTGGTCTCCGAATGTGCTGATTCCTGCATGCAGTTTTTCTTTTTTTTTTTCCTCTCCACTACCCATAGAACCCCAAGCTGATAGTTGGCTATTCTCATTATATAACACATCCTATCTCCTTTCAAGATGGAAAAAATCAAAAGCTGGCAATGCTAGAAATACCAGGTTGTACCCTAGTAAGACCACACCTGTAATACTACAACCGTTTTTTGGTCACCATACTGGAAAAAAAGATGTTGAGACCTTGGAAAAAGTTCAGAGAAGAGCAACTAAGATGATCCAAGGCCTGGAGACTAAAACATATGAAGAACGGCTGCAGGACTCAGGTTTCGCTAGTCTAAAGAAAAGAAGAAACAGGGATGACATGATAGTAGTATTCCAATATTTGAGGGGCTGCCACCAAGAAGAGGGGATCAAATTATTCTCCAAAGCACCAGAGGGCAGGACAAGAAACAATGGTTGGAAACTGACCAAAGAGAGAAGCAACCTGGAATTCAGGAGAAACTTCCTGACAGTGAGGACAATTAACCAGTGGAACAGAAGTTGCCTTCGGAAATCATGGACGCTCCATCACTGGAGATTTTTAGGAAGAGACCAGACAGTCACTTGTCTGAGATGGTATGGGTTCTCCTGCTTAAGCAGGGGGCTGGACTAGAAGACCTCCAAGGTCCCTTTCAGTTTCTATTCTATTCTATTCTATTCTATTCTATTCTATTCTATTCTATTCTATTCTATTCTATTCTATTCCTTTTCTCTATTTTATTCTATTCTATTCTATTCTATTCTATTCTATTCTATTCTATTCTATTCTATTCTATTCTATTCTATTCTATTCTATTCTATTCTATTCCATTCCATTCCATTCCATTCCATTCTATTCTTTCATTCCATTCCATTCCATATTTTCTATTCTATTCTATTCTATTCTATTCTATTCTATTCTATTCTATTCTATTCTATTCTATTCTATTTTATTCCTTTTCTCTATTCTATTCTATTCTATTCTATTCTATTCTATTCTATTCTATTCTATTCTATTCTATTCTATTCTATTCTATTCTATTCTATTCTCCTTCTGTTATTCTATTCTATTCTATATAAAGACTATTATTCTATTCTATTCCATTCCATTCTATTCTATCTATTCTTGAATTCTTGCACTTCACTTCTCTATGGGATTAAGAAGAGAGAGAAAAAAGAATAAATGAAGACCAAGAATGATACAGACAATGAACAGCTATGAAAAGTACTCCAGAGAATCTCCAAGTATACATTGCGCTCTCTGGGCAGCGATGGTAAAAAGGCTTAAGAACAAGAGCAGTACCAAAAGCTGGACCAGTGTGTTTTTAATTCAGTGGTGCAACTCAGCCAGACCTTAATAAATTGTTTGGGGACCAGGGAAGTTCAAAGCCAAGAGCGGCTGATTTCCCTGGAGCCAATCAATATGAGGAGCATGCTAGTGGAAGAACACAGCTGACTAGGTTTTGTCCTTTCATCACTAGCTGCAGATGGCATGCAATTTAAGGATGCCTGTTCGGTGAAATTTACTAGCTTCTCTAGAGAACGCACAAGTGGATTTGCATTTAAAAATAAAAATAAATAATACGAATAAAACAAAACAAAACAATTGCAGTGTGAGCAGCATGCAAACTAAAGCCCCCGGAGTAAACTCTGACAGAAAGGCAAACTTTGCTTCTCTATAGGAAGGGAAGGTTACATCGATTGCAACAGCAGAACAGCTGGCCTTCAGACGTTGTGTGGGTGCTTCATCCCTCAAGGTTTTTAAGAAGAGACTGGACAGCCACTTGTCTGAAATGGTATAGGGCAGGGGTGGGCAACCTTGGCTCTTTTATGACTTGTGGACTTCAACTCCTAGAATTCCTGAGCCAGCCATGCTGAGGGGAAAGGAAGAGGTTTCCAAGCTGAGCCATTCTGGCTCAGGAATTCTGGGAGTTGAAGTCCACGAGTCATAAAAGAGCCAAGGTTGCCTACCCCTGGTATAGGGTCTCCTGCTTGAGAAAGAGCAGGGTGGACTAGAAGAGCAACAAAGATGATCAGGGGACTGGAGGCTAAAACATATAAGGAACAGTTGCTGGAATTGGGTATGTCTAGTCTAATGTAGAGAAGGATCAGGGGGGACATGATAGCAGCCTTCCACTATCCCTCCCTCAGGGGCTACCCCAAAGAAGAGGGAGTCAAGCTATTCTCCAAAGCACCTGAAGGCAGGACAAGAAGCAAAGGATGGAAACTCATCAAGGAGAGAAGCAACCTAGAATTAAGGAGAAACTTCCTGACAGTGAGAACAATTAACCAGTGGAACAACCTGCCTCCAGAAGCGGTGAATGCTCCAACACTGGAAGTTTTTAAGAAGAGACTGGACAGCCATTTGTCTGAAATGGTATAGGGTTTCCTGCCTGAGCAGGGGGCTGGACTAGATGACCTCCAAGGTCCCTTCCATCATCATCATCATCATCATCACTACTACTACTACTACTACTACTACTACTACTACTACTACTACTACCTCCAAGGTTCCTTTCAGCTCTATTCTGATTCTGAAATTCTGATTCCCATAATGGATGGATGGCTGCAAAAGGTGATGGAGTCAGCAGAGATGGCTAAAACGACTGTTCTGATTAAGGAAAGGAACACAATTAATTTTGTTGCTACTTAGAAACTGCTTTGGGACTTTTGGGTTTTGCTGATTAGATAGGTTCATTGCTGCAGGAATGGCTAGCATATATTATTATATAAAAGTAAAAAAGTTGAGGCTTTATGTTACTACCTCATTCTCCTGCACTAATAGGAATCAGGAGTCAATGCCTTTCTTTTCCCATTTCCTCTGCACTTTTCTCTCTTTCCCCCTTTCCTCCCTTATTTTCCCATTATCTTCAGCTATCTTTGCATAAATATTTTTTTTGTATTTTATATTTGGATAAACTAATAAAATATTTGAACAGGTGTATGAACAGACCATAAGAAGGGCTGAGCGCCAAAGAATTGAGGACTTTGAACTATGGCGCTGGAGAAGAAAGACTCCTGCGAGTCCCCTGGACTGCAAGGTGATCCAACTGGTCACTCCTAGAGGAGATCAACCCTGACTGCTCTTTAGAAGGCCAGATCCTGAAGTTGAAACTGAAATACTTTGGCCACTGAATGAGAAGGAAGGACCCACTGGGAAAGATGGAGGGCAAGAGAAGAAGGGGATGACAGAGAATGAGGTGGCTGGATCGAGTTCCTGAAGCAGTAGGCATGAGTTTCAATGGACTCCAGAAGATGGTAGAGGACAGGAAGGCCTGGAGGAGATCAACCCTGACTGCTCTTTAGAAGGCCAGATCCTGAAGTTGAAACTGAAATACTTTGGCCACTGAATGAGAAAGAAGGACCCACTGGGAAAGATGGAGGGTAAGAGAAGAAGGGGACGACAGAGAATGAGGTAGCTGGATCGAGTTCCTGAAGCAGTAGGCATGAGTTTCAATGGACTCCAGAAGATGGTAGAGGACAGGAAGGCCTGGAGGAGATCAACCCTGACTGCTCTTTAGAAGGCCAGATCCTGAAGTTGAAACTGAAATACTTTGGCCACTGAATGAGAAGGAAGGACCCACTGGGAAAGATGGAGGGCAAGAGAAGAAGGGGACAACAGAGAATGAGATGGCTGGAAGAAGTCCCTGGAGCAGTAGGCATGAGTTTCAATGGACTCCAGAAGATGGTAGAGGACAGGAATGTTGTCCATGGGGTCATGATGGGTCGGACACAACTTCACAACTAACAGCAACAACAGAAAGGGATGTGTAGCTATCCAGGAACTACTCCAGATGAGCCTTGAAGCATTTAAGATGTGTCTTTTTCTTTTCTTTTTTCCAAACTCCAGAGAAAACAGCTATGAAATCAATGCTTACGCTGCTTGCCAAAACCTGAATTAGAAATAAGGATCATCGTTTACAGTTTATGGCTTTCTGGCAATCTCTGCTGTGCTCAAAGGAAGCACTGACACCAACATCTCTGCTGGCATAATGATGTGGAATATTCAGCGGTTCACCAACGCAACCACAGTTTGTGGTCCGTCTTCTGGGCAAAATAAAATAAAATAAAGAGTATTATCTCTTTGGCTAAACTCAACACTTCACTGGAGGCTTGGCTCAGAGGATTGAGAAGAAGTCCAGGGAGAGGAGGAGGAAAAAAGGAGGGAGAGAGAGAGAGAAAAACCAAAGCCAAGAGGTTAAAAAGGGCAGTGAAAAAGAGAACATGCCCTAGAGGAAGGACAGTTTGCAGAATGAAGCTTCATTTCAAGTATAGTACATATATCTAGGGGGGGGGGGAATGAGACCTTAAGCAAATTGAGGCCATGGCCAAAATCAGTAAGGAAGAAACAGTTAGAATTAAATTTCATTGTTGGCTCTTACTTGCATGTTGTTCTTATTAAGCCCTCCTGAGAGAAAGTAGTTTGCTGTCTCAAGTTCCTAAAAAAAAAAAAAGAATAAAAAGAAAAATCAGCAAAGCAGCTAGAAGAGTCAACTGCAAGGGTCTGAAATCTTCTTCCTCCTCCTCTTCCTCCTCAGTTTTCCAATATTCTATATTTTTATAATGTATTGGTATATAATTAAAATCCATCCTTTAATTCATAGATGGATGAACTTTGGATTCACAAAGATTTTCCCTACTTCATCCTTCTTCTTTCCAGTACCAAAATTTTAGAATCTGTTAGATATGTGTTTTATCTTGCTGTGAGCCACTCAGTCACCCTGAATCACAAGAAGCAAATAAATTAGATGATAGATAGATAGATAGATAGATAGATAGATAGATAGGTAGGTAGGTAGGTAGGTAGGTAGGTAGGTAGGTAGGTAGGTAGGTGGGTGGGTGGGTGGGTGGGTAGGTGGGTGGGTGGGTGGGTAGATAGGTAGGTAGGTGGGTGGGTGGTGGGTGGGTGGGTGGGTAGGTAGGTGGGTGGGTGGGTGGGTGTAGGTAGGTGGGTGGGTGGGTGGGTGGGTGGGTAGGTAGGTAGGTGTAGGTGGGTGGTGGGTGGGGGGTGGGTAGGTGGTGGGTGGGTGGGTGGGTGGGGGTAGGTAGGTGGGTGGGTGGGTAGGTGGGTGGGGGGGGTGGGTGGGTGGGTAGGTGGTGGGTGGTGGGTGGGTAGGTAGGTAGGTGGTGGGTGGGTGGGTGGGTGGGTAGGGGTGGGTGGGGGTGGTGGGTGGGTAGGTGTAGGGGGGGTGGTGGGTTGTGGTGGTAGTGGGTAGGTAGGTGGGTGGGTAGTAGGTAGGTGTAGGTGGGTGGGTGGGTGGGTGGGTAGTAGGTAGGTGGGTGGGTGGGTGGGTGGGTGGGTGGTAGGTGGGTGGGTGGTAGGTGGGTGGTGGGTGGGTGGGTAGGTAGGTAGGTGGGTGGGTGGGTAGGGGTGGGTAGGTAGGTGGGGTGGGTGGGTGGGTGGGTAGGTAGGTAGTAGGTTGTGGGTGGGTGGGTGGGGGTGTAGGTAGGTGGGTGGGTGGGTGGGTGGGTGGGTGGGGTGTAGGTAGGTAGGTGGGTGGGTGGGTGGGTGGGTGGGTGGGTAGGTAGGTAGGTAGGTAGGTAGGTGGGTGGGTGTGTGGGTGGGTGGGTGGGTGGGTGGGTAGGTGGGTGGGTGGGTGGGTAGGTAGGTAGGTAGGTAGGTAGACAGAAAGAAACAGAGAGAGCGAGAAACAGCCGTGAGGGTCTGGATGGGGGTTAACAGACTCAGGCTCAATCCTGACAAGACCGAGTGGCTTTGGATGTTGCCTCCCAAGGATCATGTTAACTGTCCAGTGTTGACTCTAGCAGGGGAAAATATACCCCCTTCGGAGCGGGTTCGCAACTTGGGTGTCCTCCTTGATCCACAGCTGAAATTGGAACAGCTATGGCTGGGAGGACCTTTGCACAAGTTCGTCTGTTGTACCAGTTGCGACCCTACCTGGACCAGGAGGCTCTCCTTACAGTCACTCATGCCTTTGTCACCTCACGTCTGGACTACTGCAACGCGCTCTACATGAGGCTACCCTTGAAAAGTATTCAGAGACTACAGTTGGTTCAGAATGCAGCCGCACGAGTGATAGTGGGTGTTCCTTGGTACACCCACATTACACCTATCCTCCGTGAGCTGCACTGGTTGCCTATTGGTCTCCGGGTCCAATTCAAGGTGTTGGTTATTACTTTTAAAGCTCTATATGGCTCAGGGCCAGGCTATTTGTGAGACCGCCTACTACCTCATAGTTCCCTTCGTCCGGTTAGATCCCACAGGCTGGGCCTCCTTCGGATCCCATCAGCCAAGCAGTGCCATTTGGTGGGGCCACGGGGGAGGGCTTTCTCTGTGAAGGCACCCACGTCTTGGAACCAGCTCCACCCGGAGATTAGGACCGCTCCCACCCTGTTGGTTTTCCGCAAGCTGCTTAAGACTTGGCTTTTCCGGCAGGTATGGGGTTTATAAAATCTGACCCCTGGATGAATGTTATTGTATTGTTTGTTTTGTTAAGTTGTATTTGTTTTTATTGTTAGCCGCCCGGAGTCCTGCGGGAGTGGGGCGGTCTATAAATTTTAATAAATAAATAAATAAAACAGAGAGGGAGAAACAGACACACAGAGAGATGATAGAAGATAGAAGATAGAGGTAGGTAGGTAGGTAGGTAGGTGACAGACCGACAGACAGACAGACAGACAGACAGACAGACAGACAGACAGACAGACAGACAGACAGACAGACAGACAGACAGATAGATAGATAGATAGATAGATAGATAGATAGATAGATAGATAGATAGAGCGGTGGGATTCAGCTAGTTTGTGCCACAGAAATGGTAGCTATGTTTTTGTTGCCCAGGCTCAGAACGGTCTTCCAGAAGTGGCATCCACATAGAGAACTGGTTGTTCACATATTTGAATCCAACCACTAGACAGATAGATAGATAGATAGATAGATAGATAGATAGATAGATAGATAGATAGATAGATAGATAGATAGATACCGTATATGCCGCCGTATTAGGCGACCCGGCATATAAGACGACCCCTGTCGTTATAGCCGGGCCGCATTCCTAGAACGTCATCTTATATGCTGGAAACTACCAGTATTTTCGGCGTATAAGACGACTCGGCGTATAAGACGACCCCCGTCTTTGGCACCGATTTCAGCGCTCGCGGAAGTCGTCTTATACGCCGGCATTTATGGTAGATAGATAGAGAGAGAGACAGACAGACAGACAGACAGACAGACAGACAGATCATGTGATCTTAGAATCTCATTTCTCCACCACAAGCAAGCAATGAATGAAGTGGAGGAAGAATAGGAGGAGTACAGAGCTTATAGTACTATCAATCATTGATTGTTCAAGCAGGCAGGAGGAACTAGATGCATATGAACTATTTCAGGACTTTGATGGCATCCAGATGAGTGTCTGAAAGACCGGAGAGATGCATCAACTTCAAAAGCAATATTCGTCTATGAGCCTCGTTGCTGAGAAAACACGCCTCCAACCATCTCGTGAACTTCAGCACCCGATTAAAAAAGGAGTGGAAAAGAAATAGAAAACGGCGAGAACAGCATCAACTCAGCCCTGGCATTACACATGATAATACCTGATTTCCATTTCTCAATGCAGGTGTTAGGTAGCACGCTTGCTGAAGCAGCCCAGCCCTTCCTGTTCAGCAGCACAATCTGGCCCCTCTTTTCTGCTCATTCTGCTGTGGCATCTGGGCAGGAAACGTAATTAAAAGTTTGGCCTTGTCAGGGAGGTTTTGGACATGGGCTGTTTCTCGATCGCTCAACATTTGTGCTGTTTCTCCCAACCTTCTGAACTGAGCAGCCTGCGTTTACAATTAAACATGCAAATTAACAAGCAAGTTCCAGGGAAGGTAATTTCCTTCTTCCTGGCTTTTTATGAAGGCCAGGTGTATCTAGGGATGGGAGTAGCTTTCTCCTTGAAACAGAGGGGGGGGGGGGACAGTTTGAAAGCTATTGAAGGTTCTACAAAAGAACAATAGTTGAAGGCTGAGAAAAAAAAATCTGGGCTAAGTTAGGTCACCTCCATGGAATTCCAGGCATGCAATTCTTCTGCTATAAACGCAGTGACAATTATTTGAATTATTACTTTTTAATTATTATTTTTTTAAAAAATAAAGCATGAACCCACAAGCAAAATATTTAGTACTGAATGCAGTGGTGGGATTCAGTTACCCGAACAACCAGTTCTCTTATGCAGGCCTGGGCCTCCGAGGCCTAGAACGAACTTCCGGAAGTGGCATCCATGCACTTCTGGCAAGTTGTTCTAGGCCTGGGAGGCCTCCTCCAGGCCTCCAACGCCTAGAACAGACTTCTGGAAGTGGCATCCATGCACTTCCGGTGGGCCGTTCTAGGCCTGGAACAGACTTCTGGAAGCAGTTTTCATTCAGCTGGTTTTCCAAACTCAGCAAAATTTAGCTACCAGTTCTACCAAACCGGTGCGAACCAGCTCAATCCCACCACTGATAGTGGGTAGAATATATATACTAACAATATCCCTCTTTTTTTCTTGCTGCATGCTCCCTGATACCAAATTACAGGAGAAATTATACACGTCCATAATAATTGGTTTCATGCTGCATCCCAAGACTTTGCCTTGAAACCATCCAAGCTCCTCAACTAATACATTTGAAACTGATGGGAAGTTATGGATCAAATTGACCACCACCATCACTTTTCTCTCTTTGCCCAGCAAACTTTAATCATGTTGTGGTCAAATATCAGATTACATAGATATTTGGGAAATATTGTAACTCACAAGAAGGACCAGCTGTATGAGGTCTCCTTTCTTATCTACTAACTGACCTGATTCATTGCTGCTTATTGCATATGAAACCTCGGCAGGTAAGAGTTCCTGGATGATCTTGGGTGATCTCAGAAAATAAATTGGTTAACAGGACAACCCCTTCAAAATTGAATGTTTCCTGTACTGGATAACTGAAAAAGCAATGACAAATCACTTGCATAAGATTGTCAAGGGAACTGCTTCATATCTTGAATGTTCTAGAGAAGGTGGTAGGAACCGACCTTTGAGGGTAGTAGGGGAAATTGATTTTCTGAACCTTTTGCAGGCAACATTCAAGCTTGATCAGGAGATCAAAATAGCATTGGTCACACTGGTAGATTATGTTTGCAAAGTCATGGATGAAACAAAGATGCCTCTTTCTGATCCTCTCCATGGCTGTGATGTCTCCCCCAGATGCTTCCCCAGTTATCTTTCCAGATATCAGCTTGGAGGAAGATGAACATTTCCAGGCACATCTGGAGGGAAGTTGGTTTATGGCTCCAAGCAGCTGTCTGAGAGGGAACACAGCTGCAGCAGAAAAGCCCAGAGATTTTGGATGGGAAAAGCATGTAGCTGGAGCCAGTAAGTGGTGAGGAAGAGGAACTGTTTGCTGCACCTGATCCAAGAACACATAGGGAACAGTAAAGGCAGGAGCAGAGAAGGTCAGCCAGATTACTCATGAGGAGAAAGCCTTGCCCTTCTTGATGGGCCACACTAGAAGCTGGCTATTTAGCACAGCAAAGAGAGGGAAGTGATGCTGAGAACAATGTGTGCTTTTGCTAGCTGTGTGTTTTCTGGTCATTGTGATTCTTGCCTTGCTTTGGATTGACACCGTGCCTTGACTTGGATCGTGCCTTGTGTACCCTCTTGTATTGTGGATTTAATTTTGCCTGGTAGGCTTATTTTGTTTGGGAAACTTTCAAGTGCCTTGTGGACTCATTGGCCATTGCTCTGTGGACTAGCATTCTTCTCCTTGTGGCTGGACTTAATTAAGACAGTTATGGGTGAAAGCTGTTGCAGGGAATATTAATAAACCCACTAAACCACAATAATAATGTGTGTGTGTGTGAGAGAGAGAGACAGAGAGAGAGGGGTGGACAGCACAATGGCTTTCAATATTATCAACTAGAACATCCTGTGTAAGGATTGAAATTGGTGGCACAGAACTGCATATATAATATTCATGCTCCAGATTAATACTAAGGAGTCTCACCATTTATGCAATCATAAACTTTAGAACATTTCCAGCTCAATGTATCTGCATGATGAATTTGTACGACTCGATGCACCATGATTAAGAATAGGAAAGGAACTCTGGCTTAACAATATAATGCAAATTTACCCAATTCATGTTTCTCACACTTAATCAGAATGCATTTATATACAAGCATTCATATTTAAAATCTATATTGCAGGAACGTGGGCTGGAAAATGCCTAAGTTGAAGAAAAATCACTTGAAAAATGTATATATTAAGAAAGAACGTAGAATGCACCCTGTGGGAGAAATGCACGTGAAAATAAGTACAAATTTCCAAGAAATTAAAATTGAAACTATGAATAAAAAGTTAATAGGAATAAAGTTCCCTAATATTGCTTCTCTGTTTTTCTTTAATAGTTCCACATTGCTATGCATTAGCGCCTATTTTTTCTTGTTACTTGGGGAAGAAAAAAGAATTCAGCATTAATGAATTGCGTTTGAGTGAATTGCATGAATTTGCATGAATTGCACACTTCCTTATAGTATAATCATATTTTCCACTTCTCAGTATATATCTTTTATTACTTTTTTTTTCTTTTGTACCAATTAACAGAATTATCAGAATAACAAGAGTTAAAAGGGATCTTGGAGGAATATCCTGCTCAAACAGGAGACCCTAAACCAGGAGTCCCCAACTCCTGGTCCGTGGACTGGTATGGGGCCGCGGCATGCCAGCAGCTGGTCTGCACAAACAAGAAAAGCCCCATCTGTGGAATGCAGCAGTGGTGGCGCAGCAGTTAGAGTGCAGTACTGCAGGCCACTTTAGCTGACTGTGTTCAGCAGGTCAGCGGTTCAAATCTCACCGGCTCAAGGTTGACTCAGCCTTCCATCCTTCTGGGGTAGGTAAAAGGAGGACCCAGATTGTTGGGGGCAATGTAAATATATATATATATATATATATATATATATATATATATATATATATATATATATACATTGCTTACTGGTGTACACTGCTTAGAGAGTGCTTGCACTTAAAGCGGTATATAAGTCTCATAAATAAATAAATAAATAAATAAATAAATAAATAAATAAAATGCAGGCAGCACACAAAACCACACATCCTCTGGTCCACGGAAAAACCTCTCTCCACGGAACCAGTCCCTGGTGCCCAAAAGATTGAGGACCTCTGCCCTAAACCATTTCAGACAAATGGTTGTCCAATCTCTTCTTAAAAAACCTCCAGTGTTGAAGCACCCACAACTTCCGGAGGCAGGTTGTTCCACTGATTAATTGTTCTCACTGTTAGGAAATTTCTCCTTAGTGCTAGGATGCTTCTCTCTTTGACTAGAAGAGAATAGAGCTGGAAGGGACCTTTGAGGTCTTCTAGTCCATCCCTCTGCTCAAGCAAGAGAACCTATACCATCTTAGACAAGTGACTGTCCAATCTCTTCTTAAAAACCTCCAGTGATGGAGCACCCACGATTTCTGAAGGCAAAGCTATTCCACTGGTTAATTGTGTTAACTGTCAGGAAATTTCTCCTTAGTTCTA
This sequence comes from Crotalus tigris, assembly GCF_016545835.1. Taxonomy (NCBI): domain Eukaryota; kingdom Metazoa; phylum Chordata; class Lepidosauria; order Squamata; family Viperidae; genus Crotalus; species Crotalus tigris. The sequence goes on along the minus strand of NW_024098434.1, from coordinate 81,021 downwards.
GGTTGCTTCTCTCTTTTGTTAGTTTCCATCCATTGCTTTTTGTCCTGCCTTCAGGCGCTTTGGAGAATAGCTTGACTCCCTCTTCTTTGTGGCAGCCCCTGAGATATTGGAACACTGCTATCATGTCCCCCCTCGTCCTTCTCTTCATTAAACTAGACATACCCAATTCCAGCAACCGTTTCTTATATGTTTTAGCCTCCAGTGCCCTAATCATCTTCATTTCTCTTCTCTCTACTCAACATCTTTATACATTGTGGTGACCAAAATTGAATGCAGTATTGCAAGTGTGGTCTTACAAAGGCATTATAAAGTGGTATTAATACTTCACAATGTCCCATTGTGGGATAAAGATGAATGAATGAATGAATGCATAAATGAATGAATTGCTAGGCATTAGTGCCTATTTTTTCTTGTTACTTGGAAAGAAACAAGAAGTTCAGCATTAATGAATTGTGTTTGTACAAATTGCATAAATTGAGCACACTTCCTTATAGCATAATCACATTTTCAACTTTTGAATATTTTATTAATATTCTTCTTTTTTTTTTTTACCAATGCACCACCATGGGATAAAAATAAATAAGTGGGTGGTAGAAAGAAATGATTTTTCAAATTCAACATCCTTGAGAAGCAAACTCTCACGATTCACCTTGTTGCAGCTGTTAAATGATTGGCATTTTAGCTTTTTTGCAAATAGCCAACTATACCCCAATCAACAGATTATTTTTGAGGAGGTATGTAAAAGCACTCTCTCCTCTTTGCTTTCCCTCAGAATTTTTCTGTAATCCAATGAATACAGGCTGCTACATTTCCTTCATCTACAATAAGTAAAACCATGTTCCTGGGAGAAAAATAGTAGAAGACAAAGTCCCCATTAGTCTTTTTTTTAAAATCTTAACATTGGAGAAAAAAATGAGCCAAAGGAAGGAATGGCACCTTTCTAGAGTACCTTAGAATGTAGAAGAACAGAATTGGAAGGAATCTTTGAGGTCTTCTAGTCCAATGCCTTGCTCCAGTAGGAGAGCCTAGATTCCAGACAAATGGTTGTTCAATCTCTTTTTGAAAGCGTCCAGTGATGGAACACCCACAACTTCTGAAGGCAAACTGATCCACTGCTTAATTGTCTCACTGTCAGGAATTTTCTCCTTAGTGCTAAGTTGCTTCTCTCCTTGATTAGTTTCCATCCGATGCTTCTTGTTTTGCCTTCAGGTGCTTTGGAGAATACTTTGACTCCCTCATCTTTGTGGTAGCCCCTCAAATATTGGAACACTGCTGTCATGTCACCCCTAGTCCTTCTCTTCATTAAACTAGACATACCCAATTCCTGCAATTCTTCATAGGTTTTAGCCTCCAGCCCACTAATCATCCTTTTGTTCTTCTCTTCACTCTTTCCAGAGTCTCAACATCTTTTTTTAGATTGTGGTGACCAAAATTGGCTGTGGTATTCCAAGACTCAAGTTTAAAGCGGCCCTTCAGCATAATGAATAAAACTAAGGTATTTGTGAAATGAAATAGTTCACTGTCCTTTTTAATTTCTTAAATAAATAACTCACTCCACGAATAATCTGTCAACCTCGTGCATGCCTTCCACCAGGCCATTAGCACATTTTCTTGACAGTTTATTAAAGTTTCACGCAGAAGTTTCACGGATTAGTCTAAATAGGTTATTTTGCTTTAACATCAGAATTCCAAATTCCTTTTTTTTTCCTCCCAAAAGAACAATATTTAAACAAATGGGATTGAAGTAGTATTCATTCATCATCATTTGGCTGTGAACTTGCAAGATGCCAAAGCACTTGTAGAATCTCTAGTAATTGAAAGCAACAGTAAATTACATTTTAAACACTCATCAAGGTGAGACAAAGAGGCTGCTTAGTGCTTCCACTACGCTTTTGTTAGGAAACATGCCAACAGCCGGTAAATGCAAAAATTCAGATATGTTGTTAGTTCGAAATCTCCCTTCCCTCTGCATACCTCTTGAATGATTTACAGTTTTGGTTATGAAAACACGATCAACAAAATAAATGAGGTTTCCTCTTGACATTTGACAGAAATGTTTCCTCTGCTAATGCTGTCATAATTTTAGAGCTCTCCTGGAAAATGATTGGGAAAAGCTCATGGATGTTACTATCAAATTCTTTACCAGGAGCAAGAAGAACAGAGCTAAGTAGTAGCACTGTCTAATCCTCATCTATCCTCCCAAGCAAACATTCAATGAATTGAAATTCATAGTCATCTTTCCTTCAATGATGCTTACCCCAGAGAGACATAGTTCATCTCTGTTCTGACTTGGATTGGCTTTCAAGAGTGCTCAAGACCCCAATTTGGCTCACGGGGTGTCAATCCAAGTATTATTCAGTGCTTGTTTACAGAGACCATTTTCCAATGATCTTGCAGACAGTGCCTTCATTTCAAGTGAGTTCCCTGGCACAATTTCAATGTTGTTGTTGTTAGTTGCGAAGTCGTGTCTGACTCATCGCAACCCCATGGACAACGTTCCTCCAGGCCTTCCTGTCCTCTACTATCTTCTGGAGTCCATTTAAGCTCACACCTACTGCTTCAGCAACTCCATCCAGCCACCTCATTCTCTGTCATCCCCTTCTTCTCTTGCCCTCCATCTTTCCCAGCATCAGGCTCTTCTCCAGTGAGTCCTTCCTTCTCATTATGTGGCCAAAGTACTTGAGTTTCCACTTCAGGATCTGGCCTTCTAAAGAGCAGTTGGGGTTGATTTCCTCCAGGCCTTCCTGTCCTCTACCATCTTCTGGAGTCCATTTAAGCTCACTCCACTGCTTCAGGGACTCCATCTACCTCATTCTCTGTCGTCCCCTTCTTCTATTGCCCTCCATCTTTCCCAGCATTAGGCTCTTCTCCAGTGAGTCCTTCCTTCTCATTAGGTGGCCAGAGTACTTGAGATTCAACTATAGGATCTGGCCTTCTAAAGAGCAGTTGGGGTTGATCTCCTCTAGGACTGACTGGTTGGATCGCCTTGCAGTCCAAGGGACTCACAGGAGTCTTCTCCAGCACCATAATTCAAAGGCCTCAATTCTTTTGCACTCAGCCTTTCTTATGGTCCAACTTTCACAGCCATACATTGCAACTGGGAAAACCATGGTCTGGACTATACACACTTTTGTTGGCAGGGTGATGTCTCTGCTTTTTAGTATGCTGTCTAGATTTCAATATGCTACTTTTAAAAGGTAATAGTTTCCCCTGTCCAGTCATGTCCAACTTGATTTCTCAGCTGAGGGAGTCAGTGTTGTCTGAAGACACTTCCATGGTTATGTGGCCGGCATTATACACTGAGGCATATGGAACGCTGCTACCTTCCCATTGAAGTGTTACCTATTTATCTATACCCATTTGCATGCTTTCAAACTGCTACCAAGTTTCCCTGAAAATAAGACTGGGTCTTATTTTTTTTGTCTCAAAAAGAGGCACAGGTCTTATGTTTGAGAGTGTGTCTTACTCACCTCCAGCAACGACAGCCCAGCCCAGCCAGTTCACTTCTTCTGGGACCAAAGTTCTGCAGCTACATTCTGGCCTGCACTTTGTAGTCAGGCCTTTCCGGAAGGCCTATGCAGCCAAGTACCGAAATATTTGAATCTAGCTCAGTCCTCGGCTGCAGATGTCTTGCAGAACCAAGCTAGGGATTGAATCTATAGCTCGATTCTTGGCGGCAGAGGCCTTCAGGAAAGTCCTGTGACTGAGAAATGCAGGCCTGGCTGCAAAACATGCCTCAGAAGAAGTGGGTCGGTGAGGGGAGGCCTGGCTGTGAGGTAACTGGGTATGGGGCACACAGGGCAGATCCAAACCCCCCACCCTAGCTTGATTTTTAAGTGTGCGCCTTGCCCCAAAACTAGGGTTCATTTTCGGGATGGGGCTTATATTAGGCCCATCCCCCCAAATCAAGCTAGGGCTTATTTTTGGGGTAGGCCTTACTTTTAGGGAAACAGGGTAGGTGGGTAGGAGCTGGAGCAAGGAACAGGAGCTCATCCTGTCGTGCAGAACTCGAGTCTCGAATCTGGACTGTCAGCTTTCCAGTTGACAAGTTCAGTAACTCTCGGGTGTCAAACTTGCCACGTCACGAGATGTGTCACAACATATTGTAACTTTTTTCACATTGCCAGAGCTGGGGTGGGTGTGGCCTCTGTATGATGTAACGGTGCGCAGGCTGGCAGTTTGACACCCCTGCTCTAACCACTGAGCCATTTCTCTCTCTCTCTCTCTCTCTCTCTCTCTCTCTCTCTCTCCCTCCCTCCCTCCCTCCCTCCCCCCCTCTCTCTCTCTCTCTCTCTCACACACACACACACACACACTCATTATGCTACTTTTTAAATAGATAAAACTTTGTCAACCCGCAGAATTCCCAAACTTTCCCGGTCATTAAAATGTTTTGTTCTGGTTGTTTTTGTTGCTGTTATTATTTAATGTTCTAATTGCTCCAGCTGTGAACTCAGCACACAGAAAAAGAAGAAAGCAGCAGAGAAAGAGAGAGAGATGAATGAGATACTTTATCTATTCTAAGTGAGCAAGAAAATCCCTCCTTAAAACTGACTAATGGGGATTATTCTCAACATCATTTGAAAAGAAAAGCAGAGAAATGCACTGGTCATGGAATAATTTGCTTAGCAGCCTCGCAGCTTGCACAGTATTGACACATCTTAGCAAGGATGCTAAGAATGTTACTCTTTGCCCCACTTTGCCCCATGTTTGGCATTGGGAGAATTTTAAGGGGCAAAATGGATTCCTTAAACCTCTAAACTGCTTAAGGTACCCTTCTAATCCTTTAAAATCTCCCATCAAAATCATCCACATTTGGAATCCTTGGCCTTCCTTTGGAAGACTGAAGCAGCTTTGACTTGTGCTATTTTGGCAAGATCATCTCTTAATCAGCATGCCTGACAGGTGAAAAGTGGAAGCACTGCAATACTTGAAGACTGTTAAGACCCACGCATGCAGCCTCATTCCACACAAAGCCCCAGGCCTCTCCAATGGGAATGCTCATTGATCTTCCAGGGCAATTAAAATGTTTGGCTTGTCTTTCTAGGTTATATTTCCAATTTAAGCTTAGATGTGTTGGAGCTTCTTACCAGTCAGACCATGTACAAGGGCAAAGAGCAGTGGTTTTGTAATACAGATACAAACTCGATCAGTGTTCCAGAAAGTAGCCTACCAGCGAGAAGATCCCACAACAAGAATTGTGATGAGGCTTTCACGATAACATTGCTTGGGTTGTGAGCTGGTTCTTACCTAGCAACCACCTCTGAATATTTTTGACTCTTAATTTCTCCTTGTCTTCTCGCCAGTTGATCTTCTGGGATCTGCCCTCTCTTTTTCGCCTCTCTGATGCCAATGTGTTAGGGCTGGAGAGAGGACCTTTTGATCAAGTAGTAGAAGCCATATCTTGGGTGGGCATGATAGACTAAACTGCTGGCTCCATAATGTCGCAAGCAAAAGTTCCTCCTGGTTCATTTTTTTAAATAAATATTTTATTAATTTTCTAGTTTTACAATCAAATACCTTAATAGACAACATGTCGTCTGGGTCCATTAGTAATTCAGTGGTCTATATTAACTTCTTCAATCTAGATCCAATATATTACATCATCAAATGTTTCCTCACTTCTTCCACTAGTACCTGTTTTTCCCACACTAGGCAAATACAATTCTTATTGTTATTAGAAAATGTACAATTGAATATCAACATCTTTGTTACATTTTTCTCATAATATCAGTTTTTTTCTAACCAAAACATATCTTAATTGCATTTGCACTTAATGTCCCTATGTTCAATCCTGTTTTTGCTTTTTTTATTTTAATTTCCCATCAGTGTTCAAAATGTCTCTATTGTTTATAATTTCAAAGTAAGTTATATATGGGTAACCAAAAGCTTCAAACTTCATAGCATTTTCCTGTTTCATACCAAGGGCTAATATTCTAATTACAAATCTTATCTTTCTAATTATGATAGTGCTTCTATTTCTAGCAATAATCTGTTCTCCACCCTATTCAAACATCTAGTTAATAATATAATATCCCATCTAATGGATCAAAACCTCTATTTTCTTCAGTCTTACCTCCTGATTCTCTGCTGTAATCAATTATTCTCTCCTTGGTTGGCTGGAAAAATCAGGTCAGGCTTTGCATTATCTACATTATCTTGGGAATTCCTGGATCCTATCGATGGAAAGTGAGTTAAAATATTTCTTCTTTAAGACCAAGAAAGCAGACCGTGATGGAGACTGAAGTTGCCTTTCAAAGTTTTCCTTTTTCTATTTTTTTCCTACCCCTCATCTTGTGTGCTCTGCAGCTACTTTTGAAATCATTATCACCATTTTAAACTGTCCCTGATGGTCATTTTTCTTTTACCAGAGCAGGAATAACAATAATGATAATGATAATGATGATGACGATGATGATGATGATAGTAGTAGTAGTAATAATAATAATAATAATAATAATAATAATAATAATAATGATGATGATGATGATGGAAGGGACCTTGGAGGTCATCTAATCCAACTCTCTACTCAGATAGGAAACCCTATAACATTTCGGACAAATGGCTGTCCAGTCTCTTCTTAAAAACTTCCACTGTTGGAGCATTCACCATTTCTGGAGGCAGTTTGTTCCACTGATTAATTGTTCTCATTGTTAGGAAATTTCTCCTTAGTTTTAGGATGCTTCTCTCCTTGACTACAATAGAATAGAGCTGGAAGGGACCTTTGAGGTCTTCTAGTCCATCCCCCTGCTCAAACCTATACCATCTCAGACAAGTGACTATCCAGTCTCTTCTTAAAAGCTTCCATTCACCCCTTCTGGAGGCAGGTTGTTCCACTGATTAATTGTTCTCACTGTCAGAAAATTTCTCCTTAGTTCTAGCTTGCTTCTCTCTTTGGTTAGTTTCCATCCGTTGCTTCTTGTCTTACCCTCAGGTGCCTCGGAGAATAGCTTGACTTCCTCTTCTTTGTGGCAGCCCCTGAGATATTGGAACACTGCTATCATGTCCCCCCTCGTTCTTCTCTTCATTAAACTAGACATCCCCAATTCCAGCAACCATTTCCTTATATGTTTTAGCCTCCAGTCCCCTGATCATCTTTGTTGCTCTTCTCTGCACTCTTTCTAGAGTCTCAACCTCTTTTTTACATCATGGTGACCAAAACTGGATGCAATATTCCAAGTGTGGCCTTACTGAGGATTGTAGAGTGGCATTAACAGTTCACGTGAACTTGATTCTATTCCTCTGTTAATGCAGCCTAGCACTGTGTTGGCTTTTTTGGCAGCTGCAGCACACGGCTGGCTCCTATTTCAGGGATTGTCCACTAGGACTCCGAGATCCCTCTCACAGTTACTACTATTGAGCAAGGTACCACCTATACTATACCTGTGCATTTGGTTTTCATGCATTGTAAAGAAATATACTGAGCCAGTCAGGTGATCTATGAGAGATCTTCTTCATGTGAAATTAAAGAAGTTCCCCACTGTTTGAAAAATGCCAATTGCCTTTAGGGTACAGTGCAAATGTTAATTGGCTACTCAACCCAGGTTTATAATAAGATACCAACTCTTAGCTTTCTGCCCTGTTTGCATATCTGAAGGTCTCTTAGGACTTCTGTTCCTTAACAGGATTATTTATTCATTTTATTCCTTGATTTAATAGGGCTGATGCTCCAATCACAGCCACTTCTGATTGTAGTGGCACCACTGAAATGAAGAGTTATTTATCTGTGGCATTGGACTTTTTTTTTTTATTGTGGCCAGCAAACCTGGGACCATACAATTTTGAGACCAAATTTATGTGGAGTAATATTGCCTACTAGCAATAGCACTTAGACTTATATACCACTTTATAGTGTTTTACAGCCCTCTCTAAGCAGTTTACAGAGTCAGCCTATTGCCTCTAACAATCTGAGTCACCATTTTACTGACTTCGGAAGGATGGAAGGCTGAGTCAACCTTGAGCCAGTCAGGATCGAACTGCTGGCAGTTGGCAGAGTCCGCCTGCAATACTGCCTTCTAACCACTGCGCCACCACAGCTCATAAACATTTCTAAGCATGTATGCCATCCTTTCATTAGAGGACAAACTACAGCAATGCTCCTTAAAATTTCTGAGACTTACTTCTGAGACTTAGCTGATGGCACTGAAATGGTATTTTATATGCATTTTCTGCGTCGCATGAGAAAAGCACATCTTCTTTCCCCAGTCCTCACCACTTTCTACAGAGGGACAATTGAGAACATCCTGTCATACAGTATCACAGTCTGGTTTGGAAACATCACCACTTCAGACAGGAAGGCAGTGCAGAGAGTGGTGAGGATGGCAGGAAAGATTATTGGCAGTTCAGTCCTTTCTATCCAGGACATGGCATATAAGCGATGCTTGAGCAGGGTCTGCAAGATTGTCTGGGACGCTACACATCCTTTTCACAACCTGTTTTCCTTGTTATCTTCTGGGAGGAGGGGACTCCGTGGTACCTGAAGCAGAACATCCAGATTCAGTCAGAGTTTTGTTCCATACACCATTAACCTTGTGAACTCCAAAGCTTCCTTCTTCCTCTACATATTGAAGATGAACAGTGATTAATATTTATATGTTACTTATATGTAAGGGTGTAGGTCTATACATACGTTTGTATATAGTATGTTTAAATATGTGTTATGTATGTGTACACTTTGAGAGCAAGCAGCTAAATTTCATTTTTAATGTGTGCCGTTGTGCCCATAGGAAAAAATGACAATAAAGGTTACCTATCTGTATATCTATCTATCTATCTATCTATCTATCTATCTATCTATCTATCTATCTATCTATCTATCTATCTATCTATCTATCTATCTACCTACCTACCTACCTACCTACCCACCTACCTATCTATTGGGTGTATTCATACAAAGAGTAATACTTCAGGAGCTTGGCTTTGTTGCTGGCTGCCCAGACCAGCAAATCCTGAACAGGACAAGGAAAAGATTCAGTCCTAATTGATGTAGACAACTCATGTCTGCAGCAGGCATGAGATAATTGAGCAGCAAGAAAGAAGCTGATGAGGAAAAACCAGAAGGACAAGCTCAAGGAATTTAAACCCTTCTGCCATTTATTTTACAAAAGTGAAATGGGGAAGGAGAAAGAGAGAGATTGCAGTGTGGGCTGGAAGAAAGAGATCTGAGGGTATTCGAAGCATTCCCTACTCAGAGAACTTAAACCAGAAGGAGAAAACAGGATTAGGTGCAGTTGGCCTATGGCCCTTTGGCAGCAGTTATTCAACTTTTGATCCCACTTTTTTTTTTTTTTTTTGAGGATGATGTTTTGTGTAGAGGACACCTCAGTCTCTTCTGTTGTTGAGGAAATTTTTTTTTTTTTCTCTTTCTGATGGACCACACCAAAGGATAGTCTGGATCTTGAAGTTTCAGAAGCTTTGACTTTTGGTAAGGTAGAAGATGAGGAGGAAGAAATATTTCTAAAGGAAGGTGATCATTCATTGCTTTAGCTACTTATTCATTGTTCTTCCATGGATGATACCTTGAGAATTCTATTCCAGGCATTGTTAGGGCACCTCTATGCTTGATCATTTTTAATTGATCCAGGAGTGATGATGATGGTAGTTGGATATCAGGGGTTCTTGTTGCTCTCTGAGCTTAGTTAATAATAATAATAATAATCATCATCATCATCAACATCATCATCATCATCATCATCCCAAAACAACTGGAGCACCACTTGAACACCATTGGCATTGACAAATTCGCTATTAGTCAATTGCAAAAGGCAGCCTTACTAGGAACTGCTTCCATCCTGCAACGATACCTGTAATACCACCAAACATTCACATCTGCCTATCCCAGGTCCTGGGTAAGGACTCGATAGGTAGACAAAATGCCAAATCCAGTCTGAACATCTGGCTGACTCTGCGATGATCCTCTAATAATAATAATAGTAATAAAGTTGGAAGGGACCTTGGAGGTCATCCAGTCAAACCCCCTACTCAGGCAGGAAACCCTATACCATTTTGGACAAATGGCTGTCCAGTCTCTTCTAAAAACTTCCAGTGTTGGAGCATTCACAACTTCTGGAGGCAGGTTGTTCCACTGGTTAACTGTTCTAACTGTCAGGAAGTTTCTCCTTAGTTCTAGGTTGCTTCTCTCCTTGATTAGTTTCCATCCATTGCTTCTTGTCCTGCCTTCAGGTGCTTTGGAAAATAGCCTGACTCCCTCTTCTTTGTGGCAGCCCCTCAGATATTGGAAGACTGCTATCATGTCCCCCCTTGTCCTTCTCTTCATTAAACTAGAGATACCCAATTCCAGCAGCTGTTCCTTATATGCTTTAGCTTCCAGTCCCCTAATCATCTTTGTTGCTCTTCTCTGTACTCTTTCTAGAGTCTCAACTTCTTTTTTACCTCGTGGTGACCAAAACTGGATGCCATATTCTAAGTGTGGCCTTACCAAGGCCTTGTAAAGTAGTATTAATACTTCATGTGATCTTGATTCTATCCCTCTGTTAATGCAGCCTAGCATTGTGTTGGCCTTTTTGGCAGCTGCAGCACATGGCTGGCTCCTATTTAAGTGATGGTCCACTAAGTGATTGTCCACTCAGTTGTTCTCTGAGCTTGGTTGCAGAAAGCACCAAGGACCTCTCATTTCAACCCAGAGTTTCAAATATTCTCCTTTATAGTTGGATTTATTCTTCTCAACTCTCTTTAGGTTGGTGAGGAAAGCCTTATGAGAGCAGGGGCCAGGGAGGTATCTGGGACCCCATGTTTGGGGTCCACCCTGTTGCACAAATGTATCCCTTCTCTAACCCCTACCTCTTGTTCATGTATCCCTGGTGCAACCTTCATTTCACATTCTCCTCAATGATTATTTTTTTTTTCTGGAAAACAGAATTATATCTTATTTTCAAACTAATACATTTTGGGTTGAATCCGAAGATTGCTTCTTTGTACAAAAGGGTCCATCTTTAATCCTTCCCGCAGCTTCTGCTTGCAGATGAGTTTTGATTTCTCAGCTCCTACTTAATATTCCTCTCACTCAATGTACTTTTGCAACAATATCACTTTTCATCTTTGCATAGACCTTGAAAGTGAGAGAGGAGGGTATATGCCTATTAAGTACATTTTTTTTTAAAAAAATCTTGACGGAGTTCCTCCCTCTTCTCCAAAATAATTGCATTGTTATACTCATTTTCCTTCTCTTATAACTGTCAGGTGCTACTTTTTTGGTATGTGGCACCAGGCAGGCATCAGATGTAATCAAGAGCTCTTTCTGCACAACCTAATTTCAGCTAATTTTGAAAATAAGCTGAACATAGGTCATACCTTTATCTTCAAACCAGTCTAGGAGTCGTCGTGTGCTATATCATTTGTAAAATCTTATTAAAATAATATTCTTTCAGTCATTTTACTTTTAAGAGGGGGGGAAATAATCCTTCTATTAAAAAAAATGAAAAGGCCTAGGAAAACATGCAACCACACCTGGCGTTGTTAACTGATGTGTTTAGTAATACAATAAAGACCTGCCTGAATTTTTAAATTTGAAAACAGGCCATTTTTTTTTTTCAAAAGCATCAGTCAGGCAAACCCAGATGCAGCTGCTTTAAAGCAGTGTTTCTCAACCTTGACAGTTTTAAGGCACGTGGACTTCAACTCCCAGAATTCCACAGCCAGCATTGCTGGCTGTGGAATTCTGGGAGTTGCAGTCCACGTGCCTTAAAATTGTCAAGCTTGAGAAACACTGCTTTAAAGGGTTCTCAAGAGATGCCCCATATCTACTTACCTCAGGTGGCGGCCCCTGGGCCAGATGTGTCACGTGCAGGCCACGCCCACCCCAGCTCCGCAAAGGCAAAAAAAAATCACGCTATGTCATGTGACACGATCGAATTTGGCACCCGTGATTTACTTGCACTCCAAATCGCATTTTCCCCTTCAAATGCAGATATCTACACAGCTGTAACTAAGAACAACTGAGTCATCCACCTAGACCAGTGATGGCGTATCTATGGCACGCGTGCCAAAGACGGCACGCAGAGCCCTCTCTGTGGGTACATGCACCTTGCCCCAGCCCCGCCTCCCCCCTGACCCCCTCCTCACCAGCAGCCCCCCAGAGGAGAGTTACCCCCGGGCACAGCCTGTGTGGAGTAGTGCAGCCAAGGACATGGCAGCCAGGCAATGGAAACAAGACTCCAGCCTTGCGCCCCGTCGCGCTCAGATGATGCTGTGGGTGGAGGGCGTGGCTCCCATGGCACTGCAGGGTCGCCTGGGCAATCTGCAGCAGGCTGTGGATGCGGGTGGGACAGGGGTGGGGTTTTTTTTGTTTTTTTTTTGAGCACTCGGTGTCTAAAAGATTCTCCATCTCTGACCTAGACTCACCTTAGTGCAAGCTGAGGTTGCTTCTGTTGCACTGGCTTTTGAATCACAGTGGCACTACTAGTTTTTTTCCTCTTATTTACGAAGATAAGAGTTTATGGCATAGCTATAACTGAAATAGATTTCTAGCTCACATTATATATATATATATCACATTTTAGCACACTCCCACTTACCATATTTGTGAAACATGGGTGATTGGTGTCATATTAGGAATGCACAATCATTAATTCATGGTATATTTGGAACCGTTTCAAGTAAGACCATGTCCTCAATGTTTGTTTTTTTCCGGTTGAAGATGGTCGTTTCTCAAATTGTTCTGGTGCTTTCCATTCCTTTCAATGTTGTGTTGGTTCAGATATATTACTTATTCACAGTTCTCTGGAGGAAATTTGTTATTGAAACAAGTTTGACAATTTGCATGTCCTAACAGATTAGCTCTGCGTTTTCAACATCATGAGTCTTTCAAAGAGGAAGAAGACAAGTCAATTTTGCCCTTCCAGGCCCAGCTTGGTTTCTCTCTCTCAGAAACCTCGACTTTTGCTGGCTTAATAATAACCATTTTAAAAAACTTACGGGAAAACTTTTATAAAATGTTTTATAGATGGCACCTTGATCCACAAAAAATGTCTCGTATGTATCCAAATTTGCAGCCTAAATGTTGGAGATGTGGTTGCTTGGATGCTACTTATTATCATATTTGGTGGTCATGTAAAAATATAAAAGCTTTTTGGATTAAGATATGGTGGAATATTCAAAGAATTTTTAAAAGAAGGATAAAATTTACTCCACAATTGTTTTTGCTGGGTATTGTTTCTGATTGTGACAGTAAAGAAACTATATTAATGTTAAATTTAATTACAGCGGCTAGGTTGTTAGTAGGGCAATATTGGAAGAAGGAATCTTTGCCTACTTTGCAAGAATGGTTTCTTAAAGTTTCCTACTTAGCGGAAATGGCAAAGATTTCGGCTTTCTTGAAAGATCAATCGCAAGAGAAGTACCTCTTGATATGGAAAAGATGGATAAATTTTATACAATATAAATATGATATAAAAATATTATTTAGTTTTTGAATAATTTATATTTAAAGTTTAAGATTTTTTTTTCTTTTTTTCTCCTTTTTCTTGTTTCTTTTCTTTTTCTCTTTTTGTTTTCTAAATATGGGTGTTAAAGTATTTTATAATTTGTTTAATTATTGTAATCAAATTTATATATGATTTATTTGTGTTTAAAACTTTTTCTTTTAAATTTTAATTAAGCCTGTATTCAGCTCTGGGAAGGTTGGGGGAGGGCTGGGGTGGGTTGGGAGGGTCTGGGAAAGGGAAATTTTTTTTTGTAAAATTTTAAAAATTTTCAATTAAAAAAAAATAACCATTTTAAAAAAAGAAAAAAAAAATATTGGCTTCACTTCCAGCAAAAAAATGTTTTTAAGATTCAACTTTCAGCTTGGCATTAACTGCAGCTGCAAGGAGAGCACTGGCTCATGAGGTTAGGACCATTGAGCTGATGATCGGCAGACTTGCATTCTAGACTTGGTTACTACAGGATGGGGTAAGTGCCCGTCACACCCTCCAGCTCCTGTGGGTGAGCATGAATAGATAGATGGGTACCACTTTGGTAGGCAACTTAATGGGGACATGAAAGGCGCCCTCAACTGGGCATCCTCCAGGCAACAATGATGATACCATTCAAAACTCTCAACCTGGAAGCACTTCAGTGCTTCTGACATGACTGTAGTAGTAGTAGTAGTATTAACCTCAGCTCAGTCAGCAGCAAATAGAAGATAAGCGAGAAGCTCTCCATAGTATACAAATCCTTACCTTCTGGTAAAGCGGCCTCCCCAATTTAAGACCTTTATGATATGCTGAATTAAATCCCACCTCTCCTTCCAGCAGAAACCAAGGGGCACCAAGTAGAAAAATGAATTTATAAAACGTTCTACTGTTCTAGAAAACATCTTGGCCAGTAGCACCATTCTTTGCATCTTGTCCATGGGTTTGATCTGCTTCATTTGTAAAAAAAAAATTGCATGTACGTTCCAGATTTCATAGACACAACTTTGGCCCGCCAATGCTGTTGGATGGATCAATAGAGAGAAAAAAGCCACTGTTTTTATTAACCCTTAATTATCATACTGTTTTGACTGGAGCTGCTTCTGTTGTTAGAGTGTCATATGCACACATCTTTTTTATTCTTCCACAGTGCCAAGAATGGCTCTGATTCAATTTATCGATTTATTCTTGTTAGATAACAACTTGCTAAAGATCGATCATATTAGAACAGGTTCTCGGTTGCAAAAAAAAAAAAAAGAACAGCTACCTAACCAAAAGTAGACACCCTTTGAGTCAACCTTCATATTGAACTGAAGTCAATATGAAGTCCACTAATAGCATAGGAAGTGGTCAAACACAGTGGCCAATCACAACAACAGTACTTTAGTTTGAAACCAGCTTTCTTATTGATTGTGACCCAGTTCACAAAAGGCACTTAACTTGGATGCAGTGTCATTTGAATATCCTAACCCAGTGATGGCGAACCTTTTAGAGACCAAGTGCCCAAACTGCAACCCTAAACCCACTTATGCATTGTCGGGTGTGGGTGGGTGTGGTCCATTGGGTGGGTGTGGCCCATTGGGTGGGCATGGCTGCGATGGTAACGCCAGACTGGGTGGGACTAAAAAGTTAAATCAATCAATTCCAACTTTGCAAGATCTTCTTTTTTCCCGCAAGAAGTTGAAATTGACTGATTGATTGAACTTTTTTTTTGTACACGGTGGCGGAGGCCTAAAGCAAAAACGTTTTATAAAACCCAGCTGAAGGCCTAGGACTGGGGCGACAGTGCGCATGCCCACAGAGAGGGCTCTGAGTGCCACCTTTGGCACCCGTGCCATAGGTTCGCCATCACTGTCCCAACCCAATTAATTGACTCTTCCAGGGTAACAATTAAACTTTGGCTGGTGAAGGTGGGTGGGTATCAAGTATTTTTTCCCCCACTGAATTAATTGCATCATGAAAATATGCTGTTTTCCTTTCTGCCTCCTGCATTCAATTGAACAGTTTGGCAGGAATATACTGAAGTATGAAAACGGGAGAACGTAACATTTATAGTCTAATTATTCTGCCTATCTGAATTTCACTCCAGATTTAAGGCTTCTGCGTTTGTTCTGCATTAATGCCCTACTCTTCGATTATTGTAACTTAACATTGAATGTATTTATTTATTACGGTAGATTCATATCCTCCTTCTCTCCCTGGAAATCAAAGCCCATCTCACTCTAAGAATTGCAAATTAAAACATAACGTGGATAAGAACATGTTTACACATGCATGTGTGAAAGCCCAGCTACCATTTTGCATATATGTAAATTACAGATAGTCCTTGACTTACAATCATTTGTTTAATGACCACTCCAAGTTACAACAGCACTGAAAAAAATGACTTGTAGTTACTATCTTCATAGCATCAGTTACAGCATCCTCACAGTTATGTAACCAGATTTGGGCACTTAGCAACCAGCATGTATTTACAATGGTTCCAGCATGAGACATGGTGGCACAGTGGTCAGAATGCAATACTGCAGGCTACTTCGATTATCACCCGCTCAAGTTTTACTTAGCCTTTCGTTTCTGTCCAGTTTCTGGCATGCCATGGTCTGATGCCGTTCCACGGAGCCCTGTTCTAGTGTCATGTGAATGTCTTTTGAAACCTCCCCATCCAGCTTCTGATAAGCAAAGTCAATAGAAGAAGTCAGATTCACTTAACAACTTCATGATTCACTTAACCATGGCAAAGAAAGTCATAAAATCAGGTGCAACTCATTAATTTGGCCCTGCTTTGCAATGGAAATTCTGGTACCCATTGTCATAAAACAAGGACTATCTATCTATCTATCTATCTATCTATCTATCTATCTATCTATCTATCTATCTATCTATCTATCTCTGTCTCTGTCTCTGTCTCTGTCTCTGTCTCTCTCTCTCTCTCTCTCTCTCTCTCTCTCTCCAGTGTTTTTTTTTCTAAAAAAAAAAAAAAAGGTGCCAGAACTCACACATGTCATACAACCCGCCTTGTCTACCCTATAAGGTTCCATCCCAAAAAGATGCCGGAATTCCGTTCTGGGTGTTTTATGAGAAAAAAAGCCCTGTATCTATCTATCTATCTATCTATCTATCTGTCTGTCTGTCTGTCTGTCTGTCTGTCTGTCTGTCTGTCTGTCTGTCTGTCTATCTATCTATCTATCTATCTATCTATCTACCTACCTACCTACCTACCTACCTACCTATCTACCTATCTACCTACCTGTCTCTGTCTCTGTCTCTGTCTCTGTCTCTGTCTGTCTGTCTGTCTCTCTCTCTCTCTCTCTCCACTGTTTTTTTTTCTAAAAAAAAAAAAAGGTGCCAGAACTCACACATGTCATATAACCCACCTTGTCTACCTATAAGGTTCCATCCCAAAAAGATGCCGGAACTCCGTTCTGGGTGTTTTATGAGAAAAAAAGCCCTGTATCTATCTATCTATCTTTCTGTCTGTCTGTCTGTCTGTCTGTCTATCTATCTATCTATCCATACATCCACCTACCTACCTACTTATCTAGCTATCTACCTACCTATCTCTGTCTCCATCTCCATCTCCGTCCCCGTCTCCATCTCCATCTCCATCTCCATCTCCATCTATATCTATATCTATATATATTCGGGGGAATTCTATACTTTTACTATAGGGGATGGGCTTGGGATTTAGTCAGAGCTGATTTTGGTTTCATACGTGCTGGAGTGATGTACTCAATAAAGTTTTACATTCAGAGATCGGATTATCTCAAAAGTGTTTGCTTGGTTGGGTTCATCAATGGGAACCTTGACATTGGCATTCTGATATATTTCCCATTTATTTTCTATTGATTCAACTTTCTACCAGTACTACCGCATCTGTGAACCACATTTTTTTCTCCTTTTTTTTCAGTCATAGTGAATAATGCCTGGTGTCATCTGTTTTAGGTGTCTGTTAGTCAAGATTTTAGAACACCACAAGATTTGCTTTCCTCCTTTTCTAAAAATTTTACAAGTCCAACAGTTTCGGCTATGACAATAAAGTCATACTTTTTACATGCATTTCAGCAACAGATTTCTGCAACGTTTTCATGGCATCACCTATGAGCAGTCTGGACAATTTTGTTTATAGCCCACTAATCAAATGATCCATAGTTTCATCTTTGGTTTTACACAGTCAATATTTGCTAACATTTTGAAATATGCTTAGGATAGGTTCTAAAATACGCCTGGTTTGGATGTTGTTGATTTGCATAGCCAGTTCTTGAACTGTCTTGATAGTGTCTTCGTTTTATTTTATTTTTTAGTATTCCAGTTTTCGGCTACTTTTCAGTCAGTTTTGATTTGTTTGTTGTGTAATATCATGGATATATCAACTACAAAGACATTTAGATTTTCACACATTAATTCAGCCTTCAGTCACTTCCTGTTTTGAAATCTCCTTCTATTTCTGTTATCTCCAACATTTAACCTTTATTAATTTCCACCAGTACAAATTCTTTCCTATACCTGATATAATCACTAAACTATTTCCCTTCTTTCACTGTTTGATTTATTGGGAATAATCCCTTCAACCTTTACTTCTGACAAACAGAGCTTGTCAGCATCCCTTTGGTGGGAAATGTGCTTCATGGTCATTATTTTTCTTGTTCTGTTATCAAACATGTCTAATTCAGGTAATATCCAATCAATTATAAGTACAGTATATCTAATAATTAACATAGCCCAAATGGTTTTGGCTTAATTACATTCCCTGCACTTAATTTTGTTTTTGTTTATTGATTTAGATCTGTTTATGTAGAGCTAGCATTTATATAGTCAGTTAGAAGCTTTAATTAATCTTAAGTACTTGTATCTTTCTTCTGGTACCATGGTCTTATGGTGTTTTTATTCATTAGCTTTAATCCATCTTCATCAACAATATCGCTGACTTTAATTGCCAAAGATGCTCTTTGAATTGCTTCCATGTATCTTCACCGATTAATAGAATATGAAGATTTGATGCATTTTAAGCCAAATAACAGAGTTGGAAGGGACCATGGAGGTCTTGTAGTCCAACCCCCTGAGCAAGATCCTGGCCTAAACCATTTTGGAAAAATCGCTGTCCAATCTCTTCTTGAAAACCTCCAGTTTTGGAGCCCTCACAATTTCTGGAGGCAAGTCATTCCACTGATAAACTATTTTAACTGTCCGGAAAATGACTTTATTACCTGGAATGCATGGATATTGTCCATGCATTCCAGGTAATAAAGTCATTTTCCGGACAGCAATGATTCAAAGTCATTTTCCGGACAGTAACAATTCAAAGTGGTACTCTTGATTTTGCAAAAGATTTTAGGTCATTCAGGTAAAGCAATCTGATTATTTTTGGACATTGTTTTGAGAGCTAAGAAGTAGCCACATTTGGCTGCTGCTGCTGCTACTACTACTACTACTACTACTACTACTACTACTACTACTACTACTACTACTAATGTTGGAAGGGATCTTGGAGGTCATCTAGTCCAACCCTCTACCCAGGCAGGAAGCCCTATACCATTTCAGACAAATGACTGTCCAGTCTCTTCTTAAAGACTTCCAGTGTTGGAGCATTCACAACTTCTGGAGGCAGGTTGTAGAATAGAATAGAATAGATTCTATTCTACAACCTTCAGGGGGGTAGCAGAGGGTTGGACTCAATGACCTCCAAGGTCCCCTCCAACATTATTATTATTATTATGGATCATCGCACAGTCAGCCAGATGTTCAGACTGGATTTGGCATTTTGTATACCTATCGAGTCCTTACCCAGGACCTGGGATAGGCAGATGTGGATGTTAGATGGTATTACAGATATCGTCGCAGGATGGAAGCAGTTCCTAATAAGGCCGCCTTTTGCAATTGACTAATAGCGAATTTGTCAATGCCAATGGTGTTCAAGTGGTGCTCCAGTTGTTTTGGGATTGCACCCAAGGCGCCTATGACTATTGGTACTACCCTTGCTTGCTTTTGCCACAGTATTTCTATTTCTATTTGTAGGTCTTTGTATTTTGTTATCTTCTCCAGTTCTTTCTCATCTATTCTGCTGTCTCCAGGCACTGCCACGTCCACTATCCAGACTTTTTTGTCTTTTTTATCGACAATTGTTAAGTCTGGGGTGTTATGTTGCAGGTGCTTGTCTGTTTGAATTCTGAAGTCCCAGAGCAGTTTAATTTTATCATTTTCTATGACTTTCTCTATTTTATGATCCCACCAGTTTTTGCTTACAGGCAAATGATATTTTTTGCAGATCTTCCAATGCACCATTGTTGCTACTTTGTCATGACGCTGCTTGTAGTCAGTCTGTGCAATCTTCTTGCAACAGCTTACCAGGTGGTCCACTGTTTCTTCAGCTTCTTTGCATAGGCGGCACTTACTGTCTGTTGCTGTCTTCTCAATTTTGACTTTATATGCATTTGTCCTTAAGGCTTGGTCTTGTGCAGCCAGAATTAGTCCCTCGGTCTCTTTCTTCAATTTTCCTGCTCTTAGCCATTGCCAGGTCTTGTTAATATCTGCTTTCCCAGTTATTTTTTTTGAATGTATTGGCCATGTAGTGCTTTGTCTTCCCATGCCTCTATTCTGTTCTTCATTTGGTCTTTCTTGTAGGCCAGTTTGGTCTCTCCAGTAGTTAGTAAGCCTTCCTGATATACTAATTTCAGTGCATCTTCATCATTGTTCTTCAGATCTTCTTCCAAAGCCATTTTTTCTTCTTCAACCATCTGATGTACTTGTAGCATTCCACGCCCACCTATTTGCCTTGGTAGATAAAGTCTATCTATGTCACTGCGTGGATGAAGGGCATGATTCATTGTCATTATTTTTCTGGTCTGCCTATCCATTGCTTTTAGTTCTGCTTGAGTCCAGTTCACTATTCCAGCTGTGTACCTAATGACTGGGATTGCCCAGGTGTTAATTGCCTTTATGGTATTTTCTCCATTGAGTTTGGACTTTAAGATCTTCTTCACTCTCTTGATGTATTCACCTCTAATCTTTTTCTTGACTTCAGTGTGCTTGATATTGTCAGCTTGAAGGATACCCAAGTATTTGTATTATTATTATTATTATTATTAATAGAATAGAATAGAATAGAATAGAATAGAATAGAATAGAATAGAATAGATCTGGAAGGGATCTTGGAGGTCTTCTAGTCCAGCCTCCTCCTTAAGCAGGAGAACCTATATCTGGGCGATATCGCCCCCCAGGGGGCAAATTCATTTTTCAGGGGGGCAAAGGAACAAAAAGGGGGCGATGGAGCGAGACGTTTTGGGGACACTTTTGAGACTTTTTCATACAGTGAATCGCTGTATATCTGTCATACAAAAACATCAGATCGCTTACTATTAGTGGATTGAATTGTGTTTTCAAATCTTCCTCCAGCTAGCTTCAGTACAGAATGCCGTACATATGTAAATACGCATTGCTTATCTTCATGCGCGTTGCTCAGAAGCCTCTACCCTTTTTATATTTCTTTTTGCATCTTAAATTTCACTTGTAATTCAATCATTAAATGTTATTGTTTTTCTTTTCAGAGTATCATTCCATACAGCATTAACCTTGCAAACTCTCAAGCTTCCTCCTTCCATATATTCAAGATGGATAATATTTAATATTTATTGCTACGTATATGTAGGGATGTTGTTGTTCATAGTATGTTTAGGTGTGTGTCATGTATGTGTTTCACTTTGAGAGCGGGCAACTAAATTTCATTTTTGATGTGTGCCATTGTGCCCACAGTATAAACATGACAATAAAGGTTATCTTATTTATTTATTTATTTATGAGACTTATATACCGCTTTAAGTGCAAGCACTCTCTAAGCGGTGTACCCCAGTAAGCAATGTATATATATATTTACATTGCCCCCAACAATCTGGGTCCTCATTTTACCTACCCCGGAAGGATGGAAGGCTGAGTCAACCTTGAGCCAGTGAGATTTGAACCGCTGACCTGCTGAACACAGTCAGCTAAAGTGGCCTGCAGTACTGCACTCTAATGCTGCGCCACCTTATCTTATCATTACATTTAAGTTTCTTGAATAAATAAGATAATAATGAAATACATGTATCATGAAGTTTGGGAATAAAGTGATGGGTGGCACCAAAATTTTTCACACATTTGAGATATGGGAAAAAGACTGGAAATAAATTATTTGCATCAATATGTCCTGATGACAATTTTAAGGAAAACAAAAAAGTGTTTGCATAAATTGAAGAATTATTTCCTATGTTGTGATTGAGAGGTTATGTTGGGGGAGGGGGGATGACAACTTCCTCATTGGCTCAAGGGGGCGATTCATTCAAAAACATTAAGAACCACTGACCTATACCGTCTCAGACAGATTAATGATTTCAACTTAAATTAGCCGTATTAGAAACAGTTTCAGAACTGTCTTCCATTCTTCCCTGATTATGATTTGCAAAAGTGAATGGAAGTGAGTTGCTAACTTGAAATGTAGGTTTGTAAGCTGTTTGATCTCTTTAATTCCTTATCCAGTAACTCATCAAGCCCACTCGTGTCCAGCTACTAGGCCCAAATTCATACAGGTGTTGGCACTTCATGAGACCTTTTTAAATAATCAGAGCTTCTAAAGTATAATTTTAGGAGTCACACTGGATATCTAACCATATTTCAGCAGATCCTGCTCTTGCATGAAATATCACACATTTTGATCGGATTTTCTTGAATCAATTGAAAATGGACTGTCATTTTTTTCTCAAAAACAAAAAAAGAGAGAAAAGTATAAAGCCATTGCTTGCACTAGCCAGATCTGACCCCATTTAACTTTGTTTGTTGTTAATTGCGAAGTCGTGTCCGACCCATCGCGACCCCATGGACAATGTTCCTCCAGGTCTTCCTGTCCTCTACCATCTTCTGGAGTCCATTTAAATTCACACCTACTGCTTCAGTGACTCCATCCAGCCATCTCATTCTCTGTCGTCCCCTTCTTCTATTGCCCTCAATCTTTCCCAGCATTAGGCTCTTCTCCAGTGAATCCTTCCTTCTCATTAGGTGGCCAAAGTACTTGAGTTTCAACTTCAGGATCTGGCCTTCTAAAGAGCAGTCGGGTTTGATCTCCTCCAGGCCTTTCTGTCCTCTACCATCTTCTGGAGTCCATTTAAGTTCACACCTACTGCTTCAGTGACTCCATCCAGCCCCCTCATTCTCTGTCATCCCCTTCTTCTCTTGCCCTCCATCTTTCCCAACATCAGGCTCTTCTCCAGAGAGTCCTTCCTTCTCATTAGGTGGCCAAAGTACTTGAGTTTCAACTTCAGGATCTGGCCTTCTAAAGAGCAGTCGGGGTTGATCTCTTCTAGTAACTTTGTTTATGTAAGGTCAATTAGCTAAAAAAAAAATATTATGTGTATCCATAGACCAAGTCATTTAGAAGCAGATGACATATTTGTAAATGAATAATAATGATAAATTGGGTCCTGATTAAAGGACAGCCTTTGATTTTGGAAACAGCCCTGTTCCACTTGTGTCCTACATACCCCATTGTTGACATTCACAAAGGTAGAGATATACACTTGAGAGGATGTACATCAATTTCACTGACATGCATCAATGTTCTTATGTAAAAGCACTAGCATCTAACAAGCATTTCCTTTAGATTCCTTTAACAATTTCAAAGAAATCATAAAAGGATAGCGTGAATAAAAAGTTGTTTTTTCTCCTTATGCTATTCTTTTTTTTCCCCTTCCCACAAATAGAGACAAAAGTTTCCTAGCAAAAACAAGATTTGAGATGAGAGATGAAGGTTGATAGTAAAAATAGCGCAGGGAGATTTTTTCTAGCTCTTCTGCCTTGTTTTCCACCCCTTTCCTTCTCAAATATAAATTGGACATAAAGAAAAATAGAGAGAGAGAGAGAGAGAGAGAGAGAGAGAGAGAGAGAGAGAGAGAGAGAGAGAGAGAGAGAGAGAGAGAGAGAGAGAGAGAGAGAGAGAGAGAGCATCAGCTCACAAGTATTTATTCTTTCAGCTAATTCTGAAGCATTGTAAAACAAAGTGGAAACTGCTGGCTAGAGAGAAATAAAGAGTGTTGGCATAGCAGAACTCGATTAGAAAGTGTGATTTGATTATCTCTAGCTTATTTGCATCACAGTCCTGGTTCAGTCACTTGTACCTGACTGGAATATATTTACTGCAGCTCAAGTACATATCCACCATTTTCATCAGGAAGTTTGTCATGGATCTCTTCCCCTGTCTGTCTTGTTCTTCTTGTGCCATAATTGTTACCGGACGTCGGTGATCATGTTGGCGATCCTGTTTTTATCAGCAGCCGCACGAAAAAGTGCTGCTGAGTTTTGTCCAAACCAGCCCCTTAGATTTTGAAGCCACAATGTTCTTCTTCTGCCTGGACCTCGTTTGCTTTCAATCTTTCCCTGGAGGATTAAATGGAGTATGCCATATTTTTTCTGGGTGTCGCATCGCATGTCTGAAATATTCTAATTTTCGTTTTTTAATTGTTTTGATTGGCTTTCCCAGGTGGCTTATCACCTCCTCATTTCTGATCTTGTCAACCCAGCTTATACGTAACAGTCATCTGTCAATCCACATTTCAATGCTTCTAGTCTCTTCAGGTGGCCTTCTGTCAGAGACCATCTCTCTACTCCATAGAGCAGGATACGAAAAATATAGCATCTGACAAGCCCGATTTTCAGTCTTAGGCTTATGTCGTGACTGCAGAAGATCTTTTTCATTTTGAAGAATGCTGTTTGGGCTTTCTCTATCCTTGTCTTTATTTCAGTGGTCATGTCCCAGCTTTCATGCCTGTCTGTCTACCTTTGTGAAATAAGCACATGTCTATCGCCCCTACATGTTTCCTTCTGGAACTGTGGATAGTTGTGCAAATGTATTTGTGAGGTATTTGTCTTATATCCAGTCTTATTGCTGAACAGCTTCAGGAGTTCTGCAAAATGTTGAGGTGGATCATCAGGGTGATAAATCATCCAGTAGTATATGTATGTTGAAAAGGGGACTTGATGAACAACGCAATCTCATTTGGTCTAACAGGAGAAGCCCTAATCAACCAGTTCTTCACAGTTTTAAATGTCACAAAAAAAAAATCAAAAGGTAGTTGTAATTTTTTTTTTGTCTGTAGACTTCACAAAAGACCCTTTTCTATAGGGATGTGGATGGATGTGTTGAAAGAAAAATCTTCATCAGGGTCCAGTCCAAGCCGGGAATGAACAAAATGGAGACTGCTTTAGAAAAAAGGTTGTAGTTATTGAAAAGGAGAGCCAGACAGAAAGATGGCTCTGAGAAAGCTGAGCACATGTAGCAGGGAGTGGTGGGCTTTTATACCTCCTTTGGGATTTGCATTTGGAGTTCTTCCTGTTTGAGGCTTTGTATTTCCTGTGTCATGTACTTTGACCTGAGCTTCTGTGTGCCTTTTTGGAATTGGTGGGTTAATCCTATTATGTCCCAAAGATCATATCCTGCTTCTCTGGGGCTGTGGCTGATGGCTAATTCCTGTGTTGGATTTCTTGGATGAGGGGTTGCTGGTTCTAATCCTATCACTCTGCTGTTGTTAGCTGTCAGTTTTGCTGCAAAGGATTTCAAAAGATCCTGTCTTGAATGGGCTTCTGCCTGGTGATATTTGCTCATGAAGGGGGCTAAATGGGATGATCAAATCTGCATTTCTAACAGGTGGTTTCCTGAGTTTCTACTAGGACTATTAAGAAAATCTGGGCTTCGCTTTTCTGCCTTTAAGATTCTTTGGGGAAATATAATATTCTGCTTTTTAATATTCCCCAAAACATTTCTTTCTCTGGGGGGGGGTGCTGTCCTGCTGTCCCCCTACATATGGATGGATGGATGGATGGATGGATGGATAGATGAAGTTACAAGGGATGCTGGCTGAGGAATTCTGGGAGTTGAAATCTAAAGTCTTAAAGTTGCTAAAGTTGGAGAGCCTTGGTATAAACCAGTGGTTCTCAACCTTTCTAATGCCGTGACCCCATAATACAGTTCCCCATGTTGTGGTGACCCCCAATCACTTATACATCACCGGTTGCCAGGGCCGTGTCCAAAGAAAAGGGGGGGAAAATGGCGGACAGCCTTGTTTGGCGACCCCCGTGAAATGGTCGTTCGACCCCAAATGGGGTCCCGACCCATAGGTTGAGAACCACTGGTATAAACAAAAAATAAGTTTTGAATATATTTCCCATATTCAAAAACCACAAACAGAACTGGTATGCACAGCCATTAAGGATATTCATCCAAAAACTATTTGAACCCTTTAGTTCTGGCATTTAAAAAGAATAGAATTGTTAGTGTGAGTAGTGATTTCAAAGTTACTTTTAGTCAACTATTATAAACTAAGCAATGCTCCTTGCCTGCAGTTGAGGGTATTTATGTTATTTCCACAGACATAAAATGGAGGAAGATACCAAGTTTTTTTTTTCATAAATACAAACAAGAGATTATATTTTAATATCAGAATTTTCTGGAGAGAAGCATCTGTGGCATTGCTTTGGCACTCAGCCATGAACGAAGTGCTATCAAGTTGTCCAGACGCCCAGGGCTCGTTGGATGACATCATAGTGACTTGGCACACAGTTGGGGTGCATTTGTAAATCCTCAAGGCAACATCCCAGAGATTGTTGTGTCAAGACCGCAACGAGTGTAGGTTCACTAAACTTACCATCACATATCACACTATTGATGCAAAAAAAGAAAAAAAGGTACAGAGAATTTGTCAATCACGAATGCTTCAAAGTCAGAACTATGATCCTTTTTTTTAGTTCTGAATTATATTTAACTATCTTATATACTTTACTACAAGCGGAGGGGACACTACAACAGAGAAAACAGTGCCAACAAGTTTTAACACAAACAAGAAAGAAAAAAAAAAGGTGACATCGTATGTTTCCTGATGATTCGCAATATGGCTGGGACGTGTTCATGCCACACACACAGAATGAATGATTTACAAATACCAGGCAGGTAGATTGTCCTCATATGAACTGGGCAGCTCTCCAAATTTAGCCTTTTTGTCTGCACAATTGTGTACCTTAAACAGATTCAGACGTTCCCCCGAGGAACTGAATCAGACTTATGAACATCCACAGTGTAGCACCCAACTATAAATGGCCTGGCTAAAAGTTTTATCCAAAGAGATGTTTTGTAAGTGACGTCAGGAGAAAACATCACCCGGAATTCAAGCCTTGCTCATTTTCAACCTGTACGTAACGCCAAACCAAACTTCAAACCGTGTTCTCTGTACAGCGCTGGACCTTCTCATATCTAGACTTTGAAAGGGAAGCAGCTTGTGATGTGCTCTCCGGATTCCTGTTTGTAGTGACAGATGTTATCCCATTATCACCACAGTGCCTAGATTTGTAAATATATTAGAGGTTCCATCTTGGCGGGGAACATGTCGTGTATTGAGTTATCGTTTTCAGAGATTTATTCAACTTGCTTATGTGCTTTAATTTTTGCAGATTCACTAGACTTAGCTCTTCTGGAAGCTCCAGATGGAAAAGCTAGTGTTGACCACAGTGTCTTTTGTTCAGTTGTTGTTGTTGTTAGTTGTGAAGTCATGTCTGACCCATTGTGACCCAATGGACAATGTTCCTCCAGGCTTTCCTGTTCTCTACCATCTTCTGGAGTCCATTTAAGCTCACACCTGCTGCTTCAGTAACTCCATCCAGCCACCTCGTTCTCTGTATTCCCCTTCTTCTGTTGCCGTCAATCTTTCCCAGCATTAGGCTCTTCTCCAGTGAGTCCTTCTTTCTCATTAGGTACCGTAAGTATTTGAGTTTTTTGTTCAGTAGAGGAGACAAAACAACTCTCCTAGCATCTTCTTCTAACTATAAAGTCCATTTGTTGGCCAGTTAATGCTATGCTTTAATCTCTTTTAACCCTTTCACCTCAGTCCATCTTATTCCCTAGTTTTACAATCTATGTGTCCATTATTTGGTGGAGTAGATGATTGTCCCCAGATGCCTGCTTGGATTCCAAACCTCCATTACCTATTTCATTACTCAAATGCCCACTTATTTTTTAGGGTCTTGGCAACTTAGGCTGAAAATCAGGCAAAGAAATTCCAGACCTCTTGAATAAGTTCCCAATTCCCAATTAAAATGACAGTGGAGACAGCAGTTATCATCTAGGTAGTTTAATGGCTATGAACGACTTGAACTTTTGGCACAATAAAGGTCAAGAGATGTAAATGTTGTTTAGAATCAGTTTAAGAAAGAGCTTTGACTTGGACTTTGTTGATGATAATATCTGTTTTAAAGGCAGGAAAATGCATTTATGTTTCATTCTAGTGGTAGTTTTAATTAATGTAGGATCCAAATTGTCTGTTTTGGTTATATTTAATTTGGCTTATTTTGAAATGCAGATTGAACACAGCCTGGCTTCCTTCCTTCCTTCCTTCCTTCCTTCCTTCCTTCCTTCCTTCCTTCCTTCCTTCCTTCCTTCCTTCTTATATTGAGGGAGACTGCTTGTGCTTGCTCTCAGTTCATCTGGTGAAAATATAAGTTTTACCAAGTTTTCAGATCTTGTAACTTAAGGCTTCCTGTCTTTCTAATGATAGATCATCTCACTCTCCTGTTTTTCTTGTCCTCTGTGCCTCTTCTTTTTTCCTCTTCCTTCTCCTCCTCCCAATGTCTTTTATTTTTCCCCCCTCTATTTTAATTATACATGTGAAACTCAGTCATCTTTTATTCATTTTGTACTTAATGATTTATGTTTTAATGTTGCTCAACACGCCTGCACTGATACCATTAAACTAAAGGTTTCTTGTTATCCTTAAAAATAAGTTGTCGTCATTCATTACTCAGATGGATAAGACTTTTTTTTTTCCCCTGCCTTTATCGCTTTCAGGAAAATATGATCTAAAAGGGAAAAAAATGTTCTTTGTCATCCTCCAATTACAGTATTATTAACATTACTGAACAGAATAATTGACAGATTGTAAAAAAGTTTGGTTCAAATGATTAAAGGCTGTTGAAAATTGTAACCTGACAGTTTTTCCAGGGAAATGAAAGTCCATCCATCTGTTGGGGACTCTGAAAATGACTATAATGAGTCACCTTTCAAATGACAGCTGTCACCCAAGGAATGAAACCTAGAAGCTGAGCTAAAATATATAATAAATTATGCATACTCTGTCACACAGGAAGAGAATGAGAGACGCTTCCTCGTGCCAACTCTCAATCTAAACACCAGTGTCTAATTCTGTGCTGTTTTGATCATTTTCCTTGAGGTAGACGCCTCGTCCTGTGTAATATTACCTCTGATCACCAGCATTTGGACTCGGCCAAAGTCAATAAGGGGAGGTTTGGGCCAATCTGATGTTACCGTTTGATAAGGCTCAATATGCCAACTTCCATCACGCCTGTCATATTGCGGGGAGCACGTACGATTTGGTCAGAAGAGAGTTGAAATAGTGGAATCTCACCTGAAAATTAATTCTACTGAGATGGGCAATTCCGCCCAAAAATAAGGAAAAAAAGATGTGTTCTAGTTGGTCCTCATCTCATCCATTAAAACACAGTCATCCTAGAAAAAGAATGCAATTCCTCCCCTATTTTTTTTTCAAATAGATGAAAGATAGATAAATGATAGACAGACATAGATAGCTAGATAGCTAGATAGCTAGAGAGATAAATATATAGAGAAATAGAGAGATAGAGAGATAGAGATAGATAGATAGATAGATAGAGAGAGAGAGAGAGAGAGAGAGAGACAGAGACAGAGACAGAGACAGAGAGACAGAGAGAGACAGAGAGACAGAGAGATGATAGATGTTAGAAGATACATGATAGATAAATGATGAATGGTAAAGATAGAAAGAGAAAGATGATGTTGACGATAGATATTTATTTATTTATTTATTTATGAGACTTATATACCGCTTTAAGTGCGAGTACTCTCTAAGCGGTGTACACCAGTAAGCAATGTATATATATATTTACATTGCCCCCCCAACAATCTGGGTCCTCATTTTACCTACCTCGGAAGGATGGAAGGCTGAGTCAACCTTGAGCCGGTGAGATTTGAACCGCTGACCTGCTGAACACAGTCAGCTAAAGTGGCCTGCAGTACTGCACTCTAACTGCTGCACCACCTCGGCTCTTATAGTTAGATAGATAGATAGATAGATAGATAGATAGATAGATAGATAGATAGATAGATAGATAGATAATTTTCATTCTCCAATAGCAACTGTAAGATGGATCTTGGAGTCGTAGTGGACAATCACTTAAATATGAGCCAGCCGTCTGCTGCAGCTGCCAAAAAAGTCAACACAGTTCTAGGCTGCATTGACAGAGGGATATAATCAAGGTCACATGAAGTGTTAATACCACTTTATAATGTCTTGGTAAGGCCACCCTTGGAATACTGCATCCAGTTTTGGTCACCACAATATAAAAAAAAGATGTTGAGATTCTAGGAAGAGTGCAAAGAAGAGCAACAAAGATGATTAGGAAACTGAAAGCTAAAACATACGAAGAACGGTTGCAGGAATTTGGGTATGTATGTATGTTTAATGAAAAGAAGGATGAGGGATGACATGATAGCAGTATTCCAATATCTCAGGGGCTGCCCCAAAGAAGAGGGAGTCAACCTATTCTCCAAAGCACCTGAAGGCAGGACAAGATGCAACGGATGGAAACTAATCAAGGAGAGAAGCAATCTACAAGTAAGGAGAAATTTCCTGGCAGTGAGAACAATTAATCAGTGGAACAACTTGCCTCCAGATGTTGTAGGTGCTCCATGACTGGAGGCTTTTCAGAAGAGATTAGGCAACCATTTGTCTGAAATGATATAGGGATTCCTACTTGAGCAGGGGGTTGGACTGGAAGACCTCCAGGACCCCTTCCAACTCTGTTATTCTGTTATTTACATCTCATGTGAAGAAGGACAAGTGGAGCCATAATGTCCTCTGTGAAATAAATTTCAAATTCCACAACGCAATTGGACCATTAAGAAGTAAATTAGATTGAACAGTGGTGGTAAATCAGCAATTATACCGTTGTTAGCATGCACACAACATACACACACAGAGACACACAAACAGAGAGGTAGGTAGGTAGATGGGTAGGTAGGTAGGTAGGTAAGGGGAGTGTGGGGGAAAGAGGAATGGAGTTTACAACACAAAGGAAACTCACAGTAATGCAAATGGTAGGGGGGGGGGTGTGTGGAAACTATCCTAGGGCTGCTAATGTGTTTTGCTGGATCTTGAACACATTTTATTGCTGCTTTTGAAATAGTCTTCAAAGGAAGAGATGCTGAGTAAACTGCTTCTAGACTGCTGGTATTAATTACGGTTTATAATTGCTCCCATTTTGACATAATTGTTGCATATTTAGGCACATTATGCCAAAGGATAACCTCAGCATGGGCTGGTGATTAGGATTAATATTTATACTGTGTTTGCAGTGTGCATGGGTTAGCCTTCCAGCTGAGGAACCTGTTATCTTTCCATGCAAAACACCGCAGGGTTCAGATGGAAGAAATAACAGAAGGGACATATCTAATGGAGGGCATTACATCGACATTAATCAATTAATAGGGAATGATGGACCAAACAAGAAATATCTCCTTGGGCAGTGAACAGAATAGAATAGCAGGGATCTTGGAGGGCTTTTTGCTTCAAGCAGGAGACCCTATATCATTCCAGAAAAATGGCTTTCCAGTTTCTTCTTAAAATCCCTCAGTGATGGAGCACCCACAACTTCTGAAGGGAAGCCATTCCACCGGTTAATTGTCTTCACTGTTAGGAAGTTTCTCCTTGGTTCTCGATTGGTTTTCTCCTTGATTAGTTTCCACCCATTGTCTATGGAGATTCTCAGTCATCCAGGTCATAGTTATCCCAAAAATGCTTTTTCATGAGGCAACTGGACTTTCTTGTTTTTCTCTGAAGACGTTTTGCTTCTCATCCAAGAAGCTTCTTCAGCTCTGACTCCCCACCATCCAGTCAGAGCTGAAGAAGCTTCTTGGATGAGAAGCGAAACGTCTTCAAAGGAAAACAAGGAAGTCCAGTGGCCTCCTGAGAAAGCCTCTTTGGGTTTCCATCCATTGTTTCTTGTCTTGCCTTCGGGTGCTTTGGAGAACAGGCTGACCTCCCCTCTTTTTTGTAGTAGCCCCTTAGATATTGGAACACTGCTATCATGTCACCCCTCACCCTTCTTTTCATTAAACATATATACATACCCAATTCCTGCAACTATTCTCCATATGTTTTAGCTTTCAGTTGCCTAATCATAGGATGCCGTTGGCCAAACTTTACCTTTCTGAAGGCCATATAAGATATCAGTTTAGAAATCAGTGCTGCAGGCTGTCCATGAATATCTTCCTCATGTACATACAACCAGTGGTGGGATTCAAATACCTGAACATCCGGTTCTCTGCGTGGATGCAGGCCTGGGCCTCCGAGGCCTAGATTGGACTTCCGGAAGTGACATCCATGCACTTCCTGTGGGCTGTTCTAGGCCTGGGAGGCCTCCTCCAGGCCTCCGAGGCCTAGAATGGACTTCCGGAAGTGACATCCATGCACTTTCGGTGGGCCGTTCTAGGCCTGGGAGATCTCCTCCAGGCCTCAGAGGCCTAGAACGGACTTCCAGAAGCAGCAACAAAATTTAGGTGCGAACCGGCTGAATCCCATCACTGCATACCACCTTTTCAGCATGCACAAGTGTTGTTCTGTGTTTGATTCAATATAATATCCATTGGATAGTTCAAGAGTTGGAAGAGAAAAGAGTTTGATCGAACTTTCCTTAAGTTCTTTTCAAAACCTGAGCAGTCGTGTTAATGATTGTAATTAACATTATCCTGTGCTTTGTGGCTTTTTTTGTTTAGGAGGCTCTCCGTCGAGGTATCGTGAAATGTCATTGTCCATGACTTGCTTCTGGTGTCTTCTTATGGATTCATTTGGTTTATCGGCCAAGATATGAAAGCAATCCAAATCTGAGGGTGACAGGAGCAGCACCTCAGAGTGAAACAATTTCACATGATCTGAAAGTTGTCTCCGCATTACATTCTTGATCCCACATTTGAGGTGGCAAGCCTTCAGAAAGATCTTCCTGCCACTGTGAGATCTTACAGTGTCTTAGATGTTCTCGGCTGACCTCCATCTAATCTGCTGCTTTTCTCCATTTCACAATATGTCTGCTCTTTCTGCATTGATGGAGACCTTACAGGACCCATGCATTTCACTTTGTCTACAAAAGGTGTCAGGTATACATCTCTTCCATTTCCAGCTGTCTGTGCCATTCCTGACCCCATTCTCTCCATCTCGCGCAAACCGAAAAACCAAGGCTGTAATGGGCTTTTAGTGCTATTAAGACTTACCAATTTGGTGACAATTGCTTTTATGAGCTTAATGGGCAAGAATAGGGCTGTCATTTGGGGGAAAAAAAGGAAATCTGGAGTCCATTAATGAAATACTGTGGCTCCTTTTACTCAGGTATCATAATTATTAATGTTTCCCCTACAAAATGTTCTTAAATTGCTTTTCTTTGCTTTCTTTTTCCTTTCTTTTCTTCCTTTCCTTTTTTCTTTTCCTTTCCTTTTTTCTCTCTCTTCTCCCCTTCTCTTCTTTCTATTCTCTCCTCTCCTCTCCTTTTCTTTTTATTTTCTTTTCCTTTCCTTTTTTCTCTCTCTTCTCCCCTTCTCTCCTCTCCTCTCCTCTTTTTTCTTTTCTCTCGTCTCCTCTCCTCTCCCTCTCCCTTCCCCACTCCTCTCCTCCCCTCTCCCCCCTCCCCTCCTCTCCTCTCCCTTTCCCCTCCCATCTCATCTCCTCTCCCCTCCTCCTCCATTCCATTCCATTCCACTCTGCTTTCTCTCCTCTCCTCTCCTCTCCTCTCCTCTCCTCTCCTCTCCTCTCCTCTCCTCTTCTTTTTTCTTTTCTCTCCTCTCCTCTCCTCTCCCTCTCCCCTCCACAATCCCCTCTCCCCTCTCCCCTCCTCTCCTCTCCCTTTCCCCTCCCATCTCATCTCCTCTCCTCTCCCCTTTCCTCTCCTCTCCTTCCCTTTCCTCCCCTCCTCTTCTCTATCCTCTCCTCTCCCTCTCCCCTCTCCTCTCCCCTCTTCTCTCCTCTCTCCTCTCCCCTCCCCCTCCCCTTTCCCATCTCCCTTTCCCTTCCCCTCCCCTCTCCTCCTTCCCCCCTCTCTTTCTCTTTGCATAATGAACTACTTTCAGGAAGAGTCATGAGTAAGAAAAGAAAACCACATCATACATTCAAAAGCAGACTGTGCCAGACTAATATAATAGTTTGTCCAAGTGCCTCCTGATCTGTATGAAGGTGCATTATGAGAACCTGCTAAATTCCATGACCTGAGACAGCTTCAGAGGAATGCAGGGTGCCTGAGCTGATTTCCACGGCCTGGTACAGAAGCGAAGGGAACCAAGCACAATTTAGATGAGGGTAAGCTGCTTATCTTACTGCCAAAGATAAAGACTTATTAATAGTTACTAATCTACTGCTAAATACCAACTGAAAGAACTTGTGAAATGCCTCTTCTTAAATCCCTTTCTCTCTATTTTTTTGGGGGGGGAGGGGAGAAAGAGAGGTCAAAGTTCCAACCGAAAATATGCTTTTGTGTATGATTTACCGCTGGGTATTTTATTCTTCCAGGGTTCTTCCACCCAAATTCTAAGGACAGAAGCAATAATAGGATTAACCCACCAATACCAGGCCTTGAACGGCCCACCGGAAATGCATTGATGCCACTTCCAGAAGTCTGTTCTAGGCATCAGAGGCCTGAAGGAGTCCTCCCAGGCCTAGAATGGCCCACCAGAAGTGCATGATGCCACTTCCGGAAGTCCGTTCTAGGCATGGGAGGCCCAGGCCTACATCACATAATAGAACCGGTTGTTTAGGAATTTGAATCCCACCACTGCTCAAATAGGAACAGGAAACAATCTCAAGAGCCCCAGAAGATATAAAGGCCCATCACTCTGCTCCATGTGGTCAGCCTTTCCCAGAGTCGTCTTTCTGTCTGGCTCTGCTCTTCAATAAACTGCAACCTTCTTTCTAAAGCAGTCTCCATTTTGATTATTCCCAGCTTGGACTGGACCCTGATGAAGATTTTCATTCAACAATTAGATGAACCTTTTTTTTTTTTTTACAGGATGCATCAAAACTGCCTATTGATTAAAAACAAAATCCTGCACTTGGTTAATCCAGTTGTGGTGTCATTTGCTTCTTAACAAGCCTTGGCTAAATTGCTGAATCACTGGTAAGAAGTTTTTTCTGTTTATTTTTATTTTCTAATCCTGCATTTATGTTCCATCATTCTGTTTATATAAACAGTCAATATACCTGGCATAAAAAATTTAAGATCTAGATAAGTTAAAGAAATCTTTAAGCAAAATGGGAGAATTAGGACTTTGAATATATACCTGGGGAAAAAATATTAAAATGAAACATTTTTTATGAGAGAAAGACTCAAAAAAGAAGTTTACTTTGACAGCACAAGCAAAACATTTCAAGAGAATGCCATAATTCCTTGCACAAGCTTGAATTATTGGGAATTCAGCATAAGTATGTTTTAATTAATTATGCTTACCTGGACTGTCTGACTCGAACCCTCTTCAAGTTTTCATAAAAAACTTAAGTGTGGAAAATCTATACTGAAGATGTATCTGTTCTGCTGAAAGCTGGCATAACCCTCATTGTGCACTTCCTCATCAATATGCAAAGATGAAGAGGAAGCTGTCGGGCGTGTGTCTTTTTGCAAATTCATATTTGCAAAAAATATTCATGTACTTGAGTAAAGAATCCAGTTTTCTGTGAGAAGGATTCATTTAGTTAATGAATTGAACGGGGACTTCACATAATGACACTGGAACTCTTTAAGAACTGCTCAACTATTTTATTTCCTCCTTTGGTTTTTTAAAAAAAACATTGGAACTTGGTGTTCTTGGTGCTCTTCCTCATCCTTGATTCTTCTGACACGTAACACTTCATCAGAAACAATAATTTGTCATGTTTCTGCATATTCAAGAGGCAAAACAGTCAAAGATCTCCTTCTTAAGAATAAAATATTAGTTGTTCAGGGTTGAACTGTGGAGTCCTTGGTGCTCTCTGAGCTTGGTGGTCTTCTTGCTGATGTTTCATTTTCTAACTAGGTAATGCTGATGATGTTACCTACTTTAGTAATGAAATGTCTTCAAGAAAACCACCAAGCTCACTGTGCACCAGGGATTCCTCCTCATCCAGTATTTGAGGGACTGCCACAAAGAAGAGAAGGGTCAACCTCTTCTCCAAAGCACCAGAAGGCAAGACAAGAAACAATGGATGGAAAGTAATCAAGGAGAGAAGCAACCTGGAATTAAGTAGAAACGTCCTAACAGTGAAGACAATTAACTAGTGGAACATCTTGCCTTCAGAAATCATGGGCGTGCCATCAGTGGAGGTTTTTAAGAAGAGACTGGACAGTCACTTGTCTGAGATGGTATAGGTTCTCCTGCTTGAGCAGGGGGCTGGACTAGAAGACCTCCAAGGTCCCTTCCAGCTCTATTCTGTTCTTCTTTCTGCTTCACTCCATAATAGTTTTAAGTTGCAGCTAAGCAAGTGTCCATGAAATGGTTATTTTAGCTATAGTTTGATTGGTTTTAGCCATGACTCTTCTTTATGAATTTTATTTGGGAGTTAATTGTGATTTTTTTAACTGCTGCTGGACACCACGGTGAGATGAGTAGCCATATAAATCAGTTTGCAAAATAAATGCTTCAGAGCCCTCTCAGATCAATCTTATGAATCGGTTTGGATTGCAAGCCTGAACTGACTTGGACCACCACTGCAAATGAAATTGATAATTCAGTTTGGACATTGTTGGATTTGCAGAGTCCAGTATAATGGAAATAGGACAAACTTTCTGTGGAAAGTCTCCATTCTGTCACAACAAAGAGCTAGCAAGCTCTAGATCAGGGATGTCAAACTGCTGGCCTGCAGGCCGGATGCATCACAACAAAATTGCGTCCATCCCATTGCTGGCAATGGGGAAAAAACTCTGATACGTCACGCGACATCATGTGATGTGGCAAGTTTGACATGTCTGCTTGAGATAGTATAATCTTCTCTAGAAGTTTAGGGTAAATTGCTCCTTTGTTACATGGCTCCCTTAGGCTACAACAGGGGTGTCAAACTGCCAGCTCGCAGGCCGGACGCGTCATCCGAAAGCTGCGCCCACCCCATTGCCGGCAATGGCAAAACCGTCCCGATACGTTGTGCGACTTCATGTGATGTCGCGAGTTTGACATGTCTGGGCTAGAAGAAATTTTATTAGAATGGCCACTGAACTTTCTGGCTTTGTGCACAGAGCCCAGGCAGCATTTTACAAAGTCAGCGCCTGACAAATAAATGAACCACATTCACAGAAACTTAATTCAGGTGCTTCAGAAGGTGGTTGATGCTTCCAATATTATTTGACTTATTGTGAGCTTTCTTAATGATCATTCTTCAGTATTGTCTGCTTAGGTTTGCTGCAGGACTTGATGCAATCGGTTGAGAATCAGTTAAGGTTAATGCAGAGCCATCTTTTCCTTTATAAATAAATAAACAGAATTAATTATCTTGCATCCACAATACAGGAGCCATAACCATTAAGCGAACAAATATCTAGTTTATTTCGTTACTGGAACAAACCTATCCTCTTTTTTTTTCTCCCTGCAATCTCATATGACCACAGAGGGAAGCGGTTCATCCTTCTCTTGATTGAAGGCTGGTTTTGTTAGCATATACATAAGGCAGAATGAGAAAGTATGTTTTCTCTGCCTCCCCCACTTTCCATGCTGCCAGCATCATGGAAAATATGTCTCAAAAGGCTTAAAGATGGCTCATTAAGTTCCTGATCCATTTCTGCACATGCTACAGCTACCAGGCTGACCTTTTACAGCTTAGACTGCAGATGGGCATCACCCCATTACTGTCAGTGAAACTCAGCCTGTAGGGATACATAACTGGTGGGGAAAAAAATATACTTTCAGATATTTCATTTCTCTTATCCAGAAGGGGTGGCTACAGACTTGGCTCCCAAGAACAAACGCCTCTCCTGACTGCAGCTATGTGCTCAACTTTCCAAGTGACCTTTCCACGGTAGATCTTCAAGCAACTTTATGGTGCAAACAGGGACTCAATTAATTCCACATTCCAGGTCTTTACACATCCTTTGCTTGGCACTCTAGCAAAAACAGTCAGGCTTTGAATTCTAAAGACAGACGATGGCAGAGAGGCATTGAAAGCTCCCCGTGTCTAACGAGGCATATTTTGGCAGCCGCTCGCTGGGCGGGAGCCCACTGCAGCCCACCAAAAAAAGAAAGAAAGAAAGATGCATGCAAACACATGAAACAATGGGCTTTCCCCCATCACTTTCCAGGTCAGGATAGAGACTAACTATCAGCAGAACAGCTTTGTGTGTAAGTGTGCAGCAAAAAAAAAAAAAAAGAGCTAAACCGCAGAGATGGGTAAATTGACTTCTTATCTGTAGCTCAGTAAGCTGCCTCTTGGAGGAACAATAGACACCAATAATAGGGCGAAGGACAAAATTGAATGGGTGGCATGTCAACTTGCTGACTAAATGTTTGTATTTTCAGCAACCAGCCTCAAGTTTTTCAGGTGGCAAAAATCAGCTGCCAGGAGCTCCTTTGCTGACGGAGTACAGATATTATTTTTAAAACCCATGGGGAAGTTTTGGGGCGTTGCATTCAGGGGTCTCCTTGCAAACCTTAAGGTTTGTTTTCCATCCCTAATATACAAAGGCTAAAACAAATGAGGAACAGTTGCTGGAATTGGGTATGTCTAGTTTAACAAAGAGAAGGACAAGGGGGGACATGATAGCAGTATTCCAATATCTCAGGGGCTGCCATAAAGAAGAGGGAATTAAGCTATTTTCCAAAGCACCTGAAGGCAGGACAAGAAGCAACGGGTGGAAACTAATCAAGGAGAGAAGCAACCTAGAACTAAGGAGAAACTTCCTGACAGTTAGAACAATTAACCAGTGGAACAACCTGCCTCCAGAAGCGGTGAATGCTCCAACACTGGAAGTTTTTAAGAAGAGCCTGGACAGCCATTTGTCGGAAATTATTATTATTATTATTGTTGTTGTTGTTGTTCTTGTTCTTGTTGTTGTTATTATGGATCTTACAACAACAACAACAACAACAATAATAATAATAATAATAATATTTTTTTCTTTTTTTTCTGTTCTTCCTATCCATTGCTTTTAGTTCTGCTTGAGTCCAGTCCACTATTCCAGCTTTGTACCTAATAACTGGAATTGCCCAGGTGTTGATTGCTTTTATGGTATTTCCTCCATTGAGTTTGGACTCAAGCAGAACTAGAAGCAATGGATAGGAAGACCAGAAAAAAAAAGAAAAAAATATTATTATTATTATTATGGATCATCGCACAGTCAGCCAGATGTTCAGACTGGATTTAGCATTTTGTCTACCTATCGAGTCCTTCCCAAGGACCTGTGATAGGCAGATGTGGATGTTTCATGGTGTTACAGATCTTGTCGCAGGATGGAAGCAGTTCCTAGTAAGGCCGCCTTTTGCAATTGACTAATGGCGAATTTTTCAATGCCAATGGTGTTCAAGTGGTGCTCCAGTTGTTTTGGGATTGCACCCAAGGCGCCTATGACTATTGGTACTATCCTTGCTTGCTTTTGCCACAGTCTTTGTAGGTCTTTGTATTTTGTTATCTTCTCCAGTTCTTTCTCTTCTATTGTGCTGTCTCCAGGCACTGCCACGTCCACTATCCATGAATCTTCTCAGGAACTCCTCTAAGTAAAAATGATCGTTGGATCCATTCGTTGGGAAAGGGATAGTTTTATTAGAAGTCAAGTGTATAGTGATCAAGCATAGCCAGAACTGAGAATTGTATGCCTTCTCCCTCCCTTAAATGCTGCCCAGTGCTGACCTGCCCACCCACATGACCAATCAGGTACAAGCAAAATGTTTTCAGAATGGTCCTTTCAAGCATAGGTTAGTATGCAGCTGCCTTCTTCTTCCAGCTGGGTGACTTTGAAGCAGCATCTCGGGGAGATACAGCTGTTACTTTCATTTTCCCCCAAGCCTCCCATCCACCTTCCTGAGAGTTCATGGCAGACTGTCACCACACGGTAGCAAAGCATAAGCAAGCCTAAAGTGGCAGCTGATTTATTTCATGGAAAGGTTTTCCATTGCCTTCTTCTAGGATTAAAAATAAATAAATTCCAGTGTAGACCCTAGGCAAGGAATTCACAAATGATTCCCATACAGGTATTTTCCAGACCAATTCTGCTTACTTCCAAGTTAGATGCTTCCAAGATAAAGGTCAGTTAAATGATGCCACTTTTGACGATGATGTCACGACGATGTCACGATCCAGTATTCTGGTTGCCCGAATCTCCCAGTCATGTAACATGTTGAAATGTGGAAATGTGTTAGAAAATATACTTTATAAAGCAGTGGGGGCAGACCTATGGCACGGGTGCCAGAGGCAGCACTCAGAGCCCTCTCTCTGGGCACACACGCCATTGCCCCAGCCTTCCGTCCCCCCGTGACCCCCTTCTCACCAGCAGCCCTCCTGGAGAAGAGTCGCCCCTGAGTGTGGCCCACGCAGAGCAGTGCAGCCAAGGACATGGCAGCCAGGCAGCTAGATAAGACTCTGCCCTCATGCCCCATTGCGCACAGTTGATGCTGTGGGGCACGAACAGAGGGCATGGCTGCCATGGCATTGCTGGGTGATCTGTGGCAGGCCCTGGAGGTAGTGAGTGGCTCTGCAGGCAGGCGGGGTGGGGGTGGGGCAGGGGGTAGAATGGGGGCGGGGCCAGTTTTTGGACACTCGGTCTCTACAAGCTGGCCATCACCGTTATAAAGTGAGTCTGCCACTTTAGCAACCTCATCAGATCTCTTTAGGAATTATGGCACTTGTTTAATTACTTTAACATCAAGCTCTGTTCTTCTCTCCCTTGGCCAGTTGCTAAAAAAAAAAGAAAGAAAGAAAGAAACCTGGTGGTTTTTTTTTTTTTTTTTGTATTTTAATGAACTCATCTCCTGTCTCTGAATCAGTACCGTTCAATATTTTCCCTCAAAGAGTTCCCCAGAAGTCCAACATGCACCAAAGGATAGACATGTTGATTATTCAATTTTAGTTCTAAAAGACAAATTACGTCCCTGTTGGAACAACCCACCCAGGATAAGGATAAAATCCATCTGGTGCCCCAACCCACTTACTGAATATTAATTATCGACTCTACTGGAATTTCTTTTCCTCGTCCCATCTGTCTTCCCTCTCCTCTGTAGAGCATTTGAAACATGTTGGGTAACACAATTCATAGGCCTGGTGGGAAAATTGGAAAGGCATCATGAACTGAAAAATCTGCATTGGCTTTGGGGAAGTAGTTTGTGTGTGTGTATGATGTGTATGTATGTGCATGAAACACAAGTAAACTTTTAGACTATGGATTTTATGCATTGTGTTTACCTAGGCTCTCAATTTAGTTGTGTTTATTTATTTAAAATTTCTTTACTTCTCTTATATACATTGTTGCGCCGTTATGCCTGGGTGGCTAGTAGACCTGTTCAACATCAAAACATGGTACTACACAGAGTAAAATAATAATAAAAAAAACATTAAAACACAGTTGAATTGGGAGACAAGCTATGAGTCAAAGTCATTTAAATGTCAGGGGAAATACAACATACATTTAGCTGGAGGGGAAAAGTCCATAAACAGAGACTTTTTCTGAAGTCTATTTCATTACTGGGATGTCATCATTCACAAATCATTTGGGCCAGGGTTTTAGATCAGTTGTGAAGGAGGGAAAAGAACGATAAACTTGCCTATCCTATAATTAACAAGTAGGTAACTTGCAGTTAACAAGTAGGCTGGCTTGGTCGCTCAACAGTGAGACCCTGGTGAAGCAGGCACAACAGTGCCTGCATTTTCTGCATCGCATGAGAAAAGCACATCTTCCTTCCCTTGTCCTGACCACTTTCTACAGGGGGATGATTGAGAGCATCCTGTCATACAGCATCACAGTCTGGTTTGGAAGCATCACTGCTTCAGATAGGAAGGCAGTGCAGAGAGTGGTGAGGACAGCAGGAAAAAATTATTGGCTGTTCCCTCCCTTCCATCCAGGACATAGCATATAAGTATTGCTTGAGCAGGGTCCGCAGGATTGTCTGGGATGCTACACATCTCTGTTTTCCTTGTTACCTTCTGGGAGGAGGGGGCTCCATGGTATCCAAAGCAGAATATCCAGATTCAACCATAGTTTTGTTCCATTCAGTGTCAACCTTGTGAATGCTAAAGCTTCCTCCTTCTGTTATGTATTCAAGATGGACAGTGATTAATATCTGTATGTTACTTATATTTAAGGGTGTAGGTCTATATATATGTTGTATATAGTATGTCTAAATGTGTGTTATGTATGTGTACACTTTGAAAGCAAGCAACTGAGTTTCATTTTTAATGTGTGCCATTGTGCCCAAAGTAAAAAATGACAATAAAGGTTATCTAATCTAATCTACTCTTGTTTTTTTCCTGTTTGTATGTTAATTGCATTGTGGGGAACAATTACAATTTATTTCACTACATAGAGCAGTTGATCATTAAAAGTTCTAGCAGTGTAATCCATATCATTATAGGACCATGATAAAACAATTAGATCCGAGCTGCAAAACTCTAGATGATCCCTTGTTGTTGTTAGTTGTGAAGTCATGTCCAACCCATCATGACGCCATGGACAATGTTCCTCCAGACCATCCTGTCATCTACCATCTTCTGGAGTCCATTTAAGCCCAGACCTACTGCTTCAGGGACTCCATTCAGCCACCTCATTCTCTATCGTCCCCTTCTTCTATTGCCCTCCATCTTTCTCAGCATTAGGCTCTTCTCCAGTGAGTCCTTCCTTCTCCTTAGGTGACCAAAGTACTTGAGTTTCAACTTCAGGATCTAGCCTTCTAAAGAGCAGTCAAGGTTGATCTCTTCTAGGACTGACCCCTAGGATGATTCCTAGATGGCAGCAATGAACTAGCACATTCTGT
This sequence comes from Crotalus tigris, assembly GCF_016545835.1. Classification (NCBI taxonomy): domain Eukaryota; kingdom Metazoa; phylum Chordata; class Lepidosauria; order Squamata; family Viperidae; genus Crotalus; species Crotalus tigris. The sequence continues at coordinate 38,604 of NW_024098434.1, read as the reverse complement.
ATCTATCGTCTGCCATCTTGAAGTTATCCAGTGGCCTCACCAAGTGTCAGTTTGGAGCTGCAATTCCATATTGCATCATGAAGGAAAAATCCAGCTGTTCCTTTCCCCAACCAGGCCCCTGTACCAAAGAAAGTGAAATAAATCAATTCGAAGTATGAAAGGCAGCTAATGATGGAAAAGAGAGCCAGATATTGTTTTGGGTTTCCATGAATGAATATAACAGCAAAGCATTCCCATCCTTTTGCCAAGAAACCGACGTGCCTGCATAGGTGTGACTGTCACGTTGCTAATAGTTTGCAATCTCTTCGATTTCAGGGGAAAAAAAAATACTGCGCTGATCAGACTCACGTAGCTGGATGGCAAGGCTAATACCACATTTTATTTTATTTTTACTGAGTTATGTTTTGCTTGCAAAAACCTCCTCTGAACTTTCAGCCTTTGCAGTTAAATATCGTTTCACAAGAAGACCTTGGAAAGCTGGCTTACCACATGCACAGACATGGTCCTAGCAATTTTGCTGCAGTGTCACCATCTTGCAAGCACGGAGCAGATGGCAGGACTTTTTTTTTTTTTTTTTCTTACCACAGCAGCAAATCTACCCAGCAGGCTGATATCTTCCTGTTTAAACAGTTTAACTTTCCTAATGAAGGAAACGGGGACTGTCAATTTCCCCTGTCTTTTTCATTTTGCTCTTAAAGGGCGGGGGAACAGCAGCCCAATAAATAGATGCAACCACGGTAATGTCACAGTTGTTCGACCAATCAATCAGAACAGAGCTGGAAGTGGCCTTGGAGGTCTTCCAATCCAATCCCCTGCTCAAACAGGAGACCCTATAGTCCAGGGGTAGGCAACCTTGGCTCTTTTGTGACTCGTGGACTTCAACTCCCAGAATTCCTGAGCCAGCATGGCTCAGCTTGGAAACCTCTCCCTTTTCTCTCAGCATGGCTGGCTCAGGAATTCTGGGTTTTTAAGAAGAGACTGGACAGCCATTTGTCCGAAATGGTGTAGGGTTTCCTGCCTGAGCAGGGGATTGGACTAGATGACCTCCAAGGTCCCTTCCAACTTTACTACTATTACTATTACTAATCAAGGAGAGAAGTGACCTAGAATTAAGGAGAAACTTCCTAACAGTGAGAAAAAATTAACCAGTGGAACAGCCTGCCTCCAGAAGCTGTGAATGCTCCAACATTGGAGGCTTTTAAGAAGAGACTGGATGGTCACTTGTCTGCAGTGGGATAGGTTCTCCTGCTTGAGCAAGGGGTTGGACTAAAAGACCCCCAAGGCCCTTCCAGCTCCATTGTTTTGGATTCTCTTCTCTTGCATTTGAATTTATGCACTAATGGCAAATGCTTCTCGCTCTCACTCTGTGTAATAAGGTATTTACCTGAAGATTCAAGCCATTACAAACCTTGATAACTTCACCGTTACTAGGCAACCGAAAGCTGATTGGAATGAAATATTTGGTTCTCTTACCAGTGACTAAACTGTTTACAGATGGCCCTCTTTCCAAGCTGTTGTTATTGTTACCAGCAGCTTTTTGTTACGAGAAGATGAGGATTTTGAGCCAAGGACATTCTCAGTTTCTTTGAGAAAATTTAAACCCAACTTAGCCAGCTAACCTTTCCTTGACATTAAAATGACAGATTCTTGAATGCATTTAAATGTTGTCAGTTTTCAAGTGCAATTCCTTCCTGTCTGGGTGGTTCAACAGATTGCTCCTTGTATTGCTCCTGTGATGTTGATGTAGTAATATAAACTTTTAAATGGTTACCCTTGATGTGCTTTTTTTAATTTGAATGCCTGCATGGACACAAATGCAAGGGATAAAGACCATCACAATTTCTTGGCAAGAGAGATCATTTGCATATCCTGTACATTCTTGAGGTCACACATTCTCTAGTCCTTTTTTGGACGTTAGTTTAAGTTAAACACGGTAAGATCACCCTGTGACAGAGTAACTGCTACATCAGTGCAACATACAAACCTGAATTTAAGATGAGATGAGACCAGAGGCATGAATCAAGTTTCTTTCATCCATTTGGATGAAGCCCAGAAGAGTGGAACTGCCATTCACTCATGCTTAGTGTCTCATTGCTTTCTTGGAATATACCATATATCACTGGTTTTATGGAATAATTGACTTTTATTGCTGTTTGAATGAGGATCTACACTTCATCTCCTTTGTTACTGGTGAACAGGAGATGAAGTAGGAAGTGATTGTTGTTAGTACTGCAAGTGAGTACATTAATAAAATGGAAAAGGCATGCGTTGTAATTCACATCCATTAAAAAATTACAATCGTCTAGTAACTTGCAAAAAAGTGGCTTTGGTTGAGTGTATGCCTTAAAGAGCCCAAATGAAGGCTCTAATTCAGGGGTCCCCAGCCCCTGGTCCAGCACCATTTTGCATGTAGCAATGGGACTGCACAAACAATGAAGCCCCATTCACAGGATGTAGGTAGCACATGAAACCATGCCACCTCCAGTCCCTGGTGCCCAAAAGATTGGGGGCCACTGTTCTAATTGACATGTTGAGTTGCATCAACCGTAAAAGTAATTCTGCATAGGAGATGCAATTTAGGACATCTCTATTTGAACTGTTTCATCTACTGCAAGGGTCTCCAACCCGCGGTCCATGGACCAGGATTGGGCCGTGGCATGCCAGCAATTGGTCCACACAATCAAGGAAAACCCCATCCACAGGATGCAGGCAGCACACAAAAGCATGCCCCCTCTGGTCCATGGAAAAACTTCTGTCCACGTAACCGGTCCCTGATGCCCAAAGGTTTGGGGAGCTCTGATCTACTGTATTTCTTTTCATTATATTCCTACTGCTACTTATGGAATGAACAAATCCTCAAAGCCATATTACTTTCTGTGATACCTTTGTGTAAGAGAGAGTACGTGAATTAGACACGGATTTTTATGTCATTGTCTCAATCATCAACCCTACTCATCGGGTATCCCACTCTTACACCACCCTGAAATATTCAACGAAGAAGACATCCTAAAAGTTCTCATTCTCTCTCTTCAACCTCAAGAGTTAGGTTAACTGGAATCATATTATATTGAATTTTTATTAAACTGAGTTATTGAAGTTGCTTTCTCCAGGTTGATATTGAGAAAAGGGTTAAGATGGTATCCATTGCTATTATAATAAGTGCACAAAGTTTCAGTCATTACTAAATTTCTCACTTGGTGTTTGCAGGCTGACCTGTTCTCATGTCCTACCTCGCCCCAAAATATATTTTCTTTTTAAAAAAATACAATCCAAATCTTAAGTATCTTTAGTTTGCCAAGGGATAATCCTCACTTGCCAAAAGGAATTATGCATGAATTGTGTTCCTCAAATGTATACTCCTCGATGGACTGCCAGCACATTTGTGGAATATTCATCATCAAATGTGGATAGATTATTTTTCACAGTGCCAGTTCCATTTTGTCATATATATATATTATTACTTGTCATTGGCTTAATTGCACAACATGTTTTCCATTCCTGTGCACAAACTATGGTAGATTGAATGTCTAAATTACTTTTGCATGTCCTATTAGCAAATATTAAAAACCAAGAAATGAATGAGATATTGTTAGCTTCCCATTCTTCTTGCTGACCTCCAGAGACATCTTCCTAGTTCTTGGTTGAAACACAAAATCAACTTGATCCAACAGGAGAGTCATATCCGTATCTGTGAATGTCTGGACTGATCCCAAAGCAGCTTCTATCAGGAATTCCCAACACCCAGCCCAGTATTGGGCTATGGCATACCAGCAACTGGTCCGCACAAACAAGGAAAGTCCCAACCACAGGATGCAGGCAGCACAAAAAACCACGTCCCCTCCAGTCCACGGAAAAACCTCTCTCCACGTAACCAGTCCCTGGTACCCAAAAGGTTGGGGACATCTGGCTTTTATATAATAATAATAATAATAATAATAATAATAATAATAATAACAACAACAACAACAACAACAACAACAACAACAATAATAATAATAATAATAATAATAATAATAATAATAATAATAATAAAAAATGAAGATCTGCAAAAAATATCATTTGCCTGTAAGCAAAAACTGGTGGGATCATAAAATAGAGAAAGTCATAGAAAATGATAAAATTAAATTGCTCTGGGACTTCAGAATTCAAACAGACAAGCACCTGCAACATAACACCCCAGACTTAACAATTGTCGATAAGAAAGACAAAAAAGTCTGGATAGTGGACGTGGCAGTGCCTGGAGACAGCAGAATAGAAGAGAAAGAACTGGAGAAGATAACAAAATACAAAGACCTACAAATAGAAATAGAAAGACTGTGGCAAAAGCAAGCAAGGGTAGTACCAATAGTCATAGGCTCCTTGGGTGCAATCCCAAAACAACTGGAGCACCACTTGAACACCATTGGCATTGACAAATTCGCTATTAGTCAATTGCAAAAGGCGGCCTTACTAGGAACTGCTTCCATCCTGTGACAATATCTGTAATACATCAAACATCCACATCTGCCTATCCCAGGTCCTTGGGTAAGGACTCGATAGGCAGACAAAATGCCAAATCCAGTCTGAACATCTGGCTGACTGTGCGATGATCCATAATAATAATAAAGTTGGAAGGGACCTTGGAGATCATCTGGTCCAATCCCCTGCTCAGGTAGGAAACCCTATACCATTTCAGACAAGTGACCATCCAGTCTCTTAAAAACTTCCAGTGTTGGAGCATTCATCACCTCTGGAGGCAGGTTGTTCCACCGGGTAATTGTTCTGTCAGGAAGTTTCTCCTTAGTTCTAGGTTGCTTCTCTCCTTGATTAGTTTCCATCTGTTGCTTCTTGTCCTGCCTTCAGGCACTTTGGAAAATAGCTTGACTCCCTCTTCTTTGTGGCAGCCCCTGAGATACTGGAACACTGCTATTATGACCCCCCTCATCCTTCTCTTCATTAAACTAGGCATACCCAATTCCAGCAGCCTTTCCTTATAAGCTTTAGCCTCCAGTCCCCTAATCATCTTTGTTGCTCTTCTCTGCACTCTATCTAGAGTCTCAACATTTTTTTTACATTGTGGTGACCAAAACTGGATGCAGTATTCCAAGTGTGGCCTTACCAAGGCATTGTAAAGTGGTATTAATGCAGGGTAGCACTGTGTTGGCCTTTTTGGCAGCTGCAGCACAAGGTTGGCTCATATTTAAGTGATTGTCCACTAGGACTCGGAGGTCCCGCTCATATGTTTCATCACTGTCTATTATTTCAATGAATTGGAGAATAGTACAATATTATGAGCTTTCCAGCTATTCAGCACATCCCTTCAACCCCAAAACACACTTTTAGAATTGGGAACACGAAGAAAAATTGAAATATTTGTTCTGCCCCCTGAATGGGATTCCCTTCCCATTATAAATACAGAATGCAATTCATTTACTAATATTTGCCACTCAGTCTAATGCACAACACTCTATTTGGATAAGCACCAGTTCTCAGCAATTAAGACAAAGCTTTTCATCCTCAGGCTACCTGAGTGAAAACAAACACACCCGACACAATCATCCTGATTCTCTATTTTAATTTAAATCTTAAAATTTAACGATGAGATCACAATTTGGTTTCTACTCATTAAGGAAACGTTTTTGAGGAATGAGGCTTACTTCAGCTTACATAATTGATGATCTGGACTGCTCCATTATTAATCAACTTTGGATCTCACCTTTATGGATGATCCCATTCGATGCACCCCATGGGGGTTAAATATATAGGTCTTGCGGAAACAACTATTTTGAAAGAAAAAAAAAGTGTCCTAGATTGGCGATCCCTTCCTTCCCAACTTCTTGTTAGCTTGCCACTGTTACAACGATTCTTAAGATGGATCCTTTGCTACTTATTAAATGTCAGATTCTGAAAGCAAGGAAGAATTTCATGTAAAATGGAATTGGAAAGTACCACAAACGTTATCCATAGTGCAATGCTCTACAATGTGCAAGAGGCCCACTTAAACTATCCTTGAGGGGTGGCTGTCCACTCTTTTCTTAAAACCTTCAAAATTGAACCCACTGCTAGAATAGAATAGAATAGAATAGAATAGAATAGAATAGAAAATATGGAATAGAATAGAATAGAATAGAATAGAATAGAATAGAATAGAATAGAATAGAATAGAATAGAATAGAATAGAAAATATGGAATAGAATAGAATAGAATAGAATAGAATAGAATAGAATAGAATAGAATAGAATAGAATAGAATAGAATAGAATAGAAAAGAAAATATGGAATAAAATAGAATAGAATAGAATAGAATAGAATAGAATAGAATAGAATAGAATAGAATAGAATAGAATAGAATAGAATAGAAAATATGGAATAGAATAGAATAGAATAGAATAGAATAGAATAAGAGTAGAGTAGAGTAAAGTGGAGTAAATAGAATAGAATAGAATAGAATAGAATAGAATAGAATAAGAGTAGAGTAGAGTAAAGTGGAGTAAATAGAATAGAATAGAATAGAATAGAATAGAATAGAATAGAATAGAATAGAATAGAATAGAATCGAAAATATGGAATAAAATAGAATAGAATAGAATAGAATAGAATCGAAAATATGGAATAGAATAGAATCGAAAATATGGAATAGAATAGAATAGAATAGAATAGAATAAGAGTAGAGTAGAGTAAAGTGGAGTAAATAGAATAGAATAGAATAGAATAGAAAAGAATAGAGTAGAATAGAATAGAATAGAATAGAATCGAAAATATGGAATAGAATAGAATAGAATAGAATAGAATAGAATAGAATAGAATAGAAAATATGGAATAGAATAGAATCGAAAATATGGAATAGAATAGAATAGAATAGAATAGAATAGAATAGAATAGAATAGAATAGAATAGAATAGAATAGAATAGAATAAGAGTAGAGTAGAGTAAAGTGGAGTAAATAGAATAGAATAGAATAGAATAGAATAGAATAGAATAGAATAGAATAGAATAGAATAGAATAGAATAGAATAAGAGTAGAGTAGAGTAAAGTGGAGTAAATAGAATAGAATAGAATAGAATAGAATAGAATAGAATAGAATAGAATAGAATAGAACAGAACAGAACAGAACAGAACAGAATAGAATAGAATAGAATAGAATAGAATAGAATAGAATAAAAGTAGAGTAGAGTAGAATAGAGTAGAGTAAAGTAGAAACAAGAGGAGATAAGAGGAGAGGAGAGGAGAGGAGAGGAGAGAAGAGAAGAGAAGAGAAGAGAAGAGAAGAGAAGGGACCTTGGAGGTCATCTAGTTCAACCCCCTGCTTAGGCTGGAAACCCTATACCATTTCAGACAAAATGATGCCAAAACACTTGTGGATTGAGTCAATCCCTAAAAAATAATGGCACCCTATGATCTGAACTTAACAGCTATGAATCATGGGTGTTGAAGGATCTAAGTCTGGTAAATAAATCATCACCACTAAGTAGAAACATTAAACAGCTAAGCTATCCAACCAACCTTGCAGAATATCTTGAGAGGAATTCCTTTTTCACGTTAACAAAGGCTTCTCCTGGAATCCTACGTTAAATGAATATACAGTCTTTGTAGCTGTAATGTTAGTTACTTAGTGCAAACCACTTAGAAAATGTGCTTGCTGCCATCACTTAATCTCTCCCAATGCTGTTTCAGAGGAATAATTAGACCGCCAGTGGAAAAATTATACACTTGATATTCAAAACCATTAGGTGCCATGATTTTTTTTTTTTTTTTGTCCCCCTTCCATTCAGTCATGTCTGATTCTCAGAGACTGCTCGGACAAATCCCTGCAGTTTTCCAATTGTCAGAAGTGGTTTGTCATTGCCTCCTTCCTAGGGCTCAGAGAAAGGGACTGGCCTAAGACCATCGAGATGGCTTTGTGCATAAGATGGAACTAGAATTCACAATCTCCCAGTTTCTAGGCAGATGCCTTAATCCAGACATGTCAAACTCGCGATGCCACGGGATGTCATGCAACATATCAGGACGGTTTTGACATTGCCGGCAATGGGATGGGCCCGGCTTCTGGATGATACGTCTAGCCCGTGGGCCAGCAGTTTGATACCCCTGCCTTAATCACTGCATCAAACCACTGTATGAACTTACAGGAACATATTGACTTGATGATTCATCTATTGCAGAGGTCTCCAACCTTTTGGGCACCAAGGACCGGTTCCATGGAGACAGGTTTTTCTGTGGACTGGAGAGTAGGTGGTTTTGTGTGCTGCCTGCATCCCATGGATGGGGCTTTGCTTGTTTCTGCTGACTGGTTGCTGGCATGCTGCGGGCTGGTACTGGTCCACGGACGAGAGTTTGCGGGTCCCCTGGTCTATTATCTTGGCATTTGGGGGCAAAATAGTTGCTTAGGACACACCTAACACCATTTGGACCAAATCGGTAAGAAAGGGCTTAAAAGAACAAGGACAAGGCGAGCTACAGATTTTCTGATGATAATTTGAAGAATCACAAGGCACACTGTGCACACAAATAGATTGCAGATTTTCATCTGCAGACCATCCATTGTTGTGATGATCCTTCTCCCTCTTTCCCTCCCTCTCTCCGTCCCTCCTTCCCTCTCTCTCTCTCTCTGCACCAAAGTATGATAAAGCTCCTAGAGAAATTAATGAGACTTAATGGTTTCATCCACTTTCATCATTGCTAGGATAGAGAATATCAGAAAATGTGATATTTTATTTTATTATTAACTATTTTATAAGTTGTTAAAATTTGTTTACGTTTCTTAAAATTTTAATTAAGCCTATATTCAGCTCTGGGAAGCTCGGGGGGGGGGGATGGAGGGGGTGGTTTGGGAGGGGTTGGGTGAGGGTTGTTTTGTTTTGTTTTGTTTTTTATTGTTCTTTTTTTGTTATTTGTAAAAACTTTTAAAAATTCTCAATTAAAAAAAAAAAGAAAATGTGATACAATACAAAAGTTTGATGCAGGTGAAATTCCGAAGCTGTACTCCCAACAATTTTAGTGTTAATACCACTCTTCAATGCCTTGGTAATGCCACACTTGGAATACGGCATCCAGTTTTGGTCACCATGATGTAAAAAAGATGCTGAGACTCTAGAAAGAGTGCAGAGAAGAGCAACAAAGATGATTAGGGGACTAGAGGCTAAAACATATAAGGAACGGTTGCTGGAATTGGGTATGTCTAGTTTAATGAAGAGAAGAACGAGGGGGGACATGATAGCAGCGTTCCAGTATCTCAGGGGCTGCCCCAAAGAAGAGGGAGTCAAGCTATTCTCCAAAGCACCTGAAGGCAGGACAAGAAGCAACGGATGGAAACTCATCAAGGAGAGAAGCAACCTAGAACTAAGGAGAAACTTCCTGACAGTGAGAACAATTAACCAGTGGAACAACCTGCCTCCAGAAGTGGTGAATGCTTCAACACTGGAAGTTTTTGAGAAGAGACTGGGCAACATTTGTCAGAAATGGTATAGGGTTTCCTGCCTGAGCAGGGGGCTGGACTCGATGACCTCCAAGTTCCCTTCCATCATCATCATCATCATCATCATCATCATCATCATTATTATTAATTTTCCCCCAATGGATTCAGTATGAAATCCATGGAAGGAACAGTGGCGGATGGGAAGGAAAGTTCATTGTCACTTTTTCTATCTGGATTTGATCAGCCGGATTTTCCCAGTTTAATATCAACTTCAGTTTTCACCCACCTGCAAGTTGAAGGGCTCTTAAGACTTAACTCAAGAGGGATAATTTTTTTTCTTCTTCTTAAAGAATCTTTGGTCTATTTCCAAAATATATATGATGTAGATATGGGAAATTCTAAATGCTTAGCTCAGGAGTAGGCCACCTTGGCTCTTTTATGACTCGTGGACTTCAACTCCCAGAATTCCTGAGCCAGCCTGGCTCAGCATGGAAACCTCTCCCTTTTCCCTCAGCATGGCTGGCTCAGGAATTCTGGGAGTTGAAGTCCACGAGTCATAAAAGAGCCAATGTTGCCTATCTCTGGCCTAAGTCCTGTTCTAAGCGGTGAGCCTCCTAGACCAGGGGTAGGCCACCTTGGCTCTTTTATGACTTGTGGACTTCAACTCCCAGAATTCCTGTGCCAGCCTGGCTCAGCATGGAAACCTCTCCCTTTCCCCTCAGCATGGCTGGCTCAGGAATTCTAAGAGTTGAAGTCCACGAGTCATAAAAGAGCCAAGGTTGCCTACCCCTGGCTTAGCTGCTCTCAGTGGGACACCATTATACCCTTTTTCCACAGTGTTGTTTATACCATCTCCATCAAGTCTGCCAATACTATTATGTTTAGATCAGCCCATTTCACAAAGTGTAACCCAGAGAGTCATGTCACAACTTTTGGACCAGGAACCAAAAATCAAGGATGCGTTGATGTAAAATAGCAAAATAAATTCTTGTCTTTTTCTTTTCTTTCTTTTTTTTTAAGTTAGTATTTTAGTCGTGGCAAAAACTAAAAAAAAAAAAAAGACAATCAATGGCTTGATATAGTTTGAAATCTGCCAGCCATAGGAGATGACCAGCTGAAACTGAGGGAGGGGTCAAGCTCGTCATCAGTCATTTTTTGCACCCGCAAGAGATATAAGTCCAGACCTCCTTGAAGTTTGTTGACTCTTATTTATCCACCAATTTGCTTTAATAGTTAGTAGCTCAGATTTATGTTTAGAGAATAGTACTCATTTGAACAACCCTGGTGTCCAATTTCTTGCACCTGACACCAGCCAGCAATAAAATTCTCATTCCATTTAAGGAAATGGAAGAAATTATACCATGTATTTAATAATGAATATTTTTTTTCTTTTTTTCTATGTATTGTACAATTTGATTACAACATAAAAATAAGAACATTATCTTTCTGCCTGCCTCACACCCATCCGTCCATCCATCCATCCATCCATCCATCCATCCATCCATCCATCTACAGCCTAAGCATTCTATTATTGTGCTTATACAAATGTCATTCAAAGAAAATGTTACTTATATGCTTTTATAAGAATCCAATGAAGAACAACATATAGGAAAGTGTGTGCAAGAGAAAGTGAGCAAAAGTACAACGACTAAAAACTGTACTAATGGAGGGTGACGGGAGGAACACCACTGTGTTGTCCATGAAACCAGATCAAAGCTTGTACTATGAGACACCAACACATTTTGTAGCCCACAATGCTAAAAGAACCACGAATGCATTAAGACCATTGTGGGCCCTAAGCACATTTATTTTTGGACTAATATCTCCTTAGGGATATAAAAATATTCCCTAGATCTATAGGCCTCAAGAAGTCACAGAGAATAGCATAATAAAGTAGTAATGGTAACTTAAATATATTTACTTTCAGGATATAGGAGTTTGGTTTTTCTGCTACTTTTCAGATTTTTTGATTGAGCCTAATATATTTTCACTGGCCCTAGACATTTTGCCTATTATGCCTAAGTGAAAATATGATCATTAAGCGAAGCGTGTCAAAATATTAGGGTAATTTGAGAGTTCATACATGAGGATGTGATCCAAGTAGGCTGATGGGCGCCGATGTGAACGAATGAATACGCCTGATAAAAGAACAAGGACTTTCCAGGTGTCAGTTCAAGTGTAATTTTTTTTTTGTTGTTGTTGTTATTAAACATGGGTTGCGACAGAAGCTTCTACAAGGACTTGCACACAACCATGACGGATGGATGGATTTCGTCTGCCGTTCAGTTAGCTCCATCAACTCACTCAAGACACATTTTGAACAGATGATGTACTGTAAAATTTGGGAGACCATACATTTAACAGGAGATTTTGCTCTGGAGGCTCTGCTTCCCACACTCTGTATGGAAAAGGGGCGGGAAAAAAAAAAGAGGAGAGAACAAAACTCATAGAGTTTGACAGCTACGGAGGCAACACTTGCCATTTACATTATAAGCCCAAATATTATTATTATTATTTTTTTTGCAACACAACTATATATTAATTTAATAAAATACACAATATAGCTCTTATACACTCAACAATTTGGCTCAAATGCACTGAATCTGCAATAAATCAAGAAAAAAATATGTCATTTGATGTAAACACATTGAATCTTCTTACATTTGCACATTTAAATGATTTGGGTGAAGGTCTGGAATCTCGGCACTCGAGCTAGTTGCTGTCCATAAATGAATTACAACAGGTGTTAATCACATTAATTTGTCTCCGCTCTTATTGCCCGTGTAACGGCATTTAAAGCGGCCTTCTCATATTGTGCCTCAGGTATAAAGCATAGTTACCTCAATTCTTGCTAGACACTCCTTCCATTTCTTTCCTTATCACATTAATTCATTTATGCATGTGCAGGACAAACATTGACTCGATCATTTTACATTTAACTTTAATATGATATGAGCCGTGTTACTACTGATCAGGATAATTTCGCTGAATGAAGTTATGGAATGCATTTGGAGGGGTTTCCATATTTTTTTTTTATCCTTTTCATTTCTTTCTTTCTCTTTTAAGGATGTGGCAGATGCCTTTATACAGAAATGCTTATCAGAAATGAATGTTAATGCTTTGTGTACTTGGCTGTCTGACTACAAGAACATTTGTTTGTATGTTTATCGGATTTCTGATGTGGGATTTCCCCTAGAAATCTTGAATGACTGTTGTAAACTTATCACACAACTATCCCACCCTGATTTTTATGGGGTCTACAGGTAAACAGTGAAGTCAACATTAACTATCGGTCCTAAAAAATCTGATTCCATTTATCTTACTCCTTTCTCTTCGATTGTCAAAGTGGTCCCAATCTTTCTTTCTTTCTTTCTTTCTTTCTTTCTTTCTTTCTTTCTTTCTTTCTTTCTTTCTTTCTTTCTTTCTTCCTTCCTTCCTTCCTTCCTTCCTTCCTTCCTTCCTTCCTCCCTTTTTCTTTTTTTTCTTTTTTTCTTTTTAAAAAAACATACACCATATTGTTCTAATGGAAGTTTGGTAAAAAAAAAATGAAACCAGTGTTATCTGAAAAAAAAAAGAAAAGAAAGAGCAGTGAAACAAACAAACTGGAGGGCACTTCAGATGTTCACTAAAAGCCTTAAAGCAGCATTGGTCTTTTGTTCATCCCTGTATAAATTTTTAGAACCAGGGGAGATTTATTTTTTTCTTTTTTTTCTTTTTTTAAATATATAATTCAGCAGAAGAAGCAAATCAATGCCAGACTGTCTTTTTTGTTTTTTGTTTCTGTTTTGCTTCATTTTCTCACAGCCATGGGGTCGTTTGCCCGACAGTCCTGCAAAAGCTTGTCGATCTCCCGCACCACTTCCTCCGCGTCTACGGACTCTCTCCCTAGTTCCCTGTTCGAACGGTCTATCTGTTCCAAGACAGAGTCCATATCAGCGGAGTCTCGGCTGACCCGGGAATGCACCTCGGCAAAGACCCTGGCCATCTGATCAGACGCCATGTAGGCAGCGTCTCTGGACTGTTTGCTAGGTGACAGGTACTGACTGTTGGGTTCAGCCAAGGCCCCCATTTTGACTTCACAACCATCCAGGGGTCCTTTCGTCGAAGGCTCGATGCAGGTCTTGGTTGGGCTGCTTGATGCTGAGGGGACCTCCTGGAGGAGAGGGCTCAGGGCACGTTTGGCTTTGAGATAAGGTTTCACATTGGCAATGAGAATGGTGTGCTCTCGCTTGTCCTTCCCAAATGTACAAAAGGTCTTTTTCCCCGTAGGGTTCACAGTTTCGTAAGTCTCAGTCTCGACATTAGCTTCCACCGTGGGCACAAAGAGATTTGTTCGGTAGTCGGCGTTGTCTGCTTGGTTAGAGGCAGGGAACTGGGGCATCCAACATCTGTCAGAATGGCCAAGCACTCGGCATTCATCGGTGCAGTTAATGCATTCCTCTTGTTCTGCAAAACAAAGGAGAAACAACAAGGCTTTTAAAGTCATTTAATCAGCCGCCTTGATCTGGTCCCAGTCTGTTCATTCAATTTACAGGGTTTCCTGGGTGCGAACAGAAATTATAATCAAAACTTTTCAGGAAGGTGTCAGAAACCAATAGGTTGAGGGGCTTGGTTTATTGGAGCTACTATCAAAGCACAACAGCGGCTGTATCACTCAGTGGTTGTATCGCTTCAATAAACACTTGGTTTATTGGAACTACCATCAAAGCACAACAGTGGTTGTTTCACTCAGTGGTTGTATGACTTCAATAAATGTTTGGTTTATTGAAACTACCATCAAGGCACAATGGTGGTTGTATCACTCCATTAAATGCTTGGTTTATTGGAGCTAATATCAAAGCACAACAGTGGTTGTATCACTCAGTGGTTGTATGACTTAAATAAATGCTTGGTTTATTGAAACTACCATCAAGGCACAATGGTGGTTGTATCACTCCATTAAATCCTTGGTTTATTGGAGCTAATATCAAAGCACAACAGTGGTTGTGTCACTCAGTTGTGGTGTCATGTCAATCTATGCTTGGTAGTACTTCCGGTTAGGCATTGTGGTGTGATGGACGCAGGAAGATGGGGGTCCGTCTTCCACATTCGATTTCACCCCGCTGAGGGTTCTAAAACGGGACAAAAGTTGCCCTGGAGAGGTGATGAAGAAGGAAGGGACCCTCATTGATTGCAGAATGGTGGCAGCCCTTCTGCTGGATCTGCAGAAGCCCTCCAAACCAGCCGGGGTAAGATTGGCTACATTCGTGTGGTCAGTTAGAAGCTGCTGACAATCGAAGATAAGCACTAACTAGCAATTTTTGAGCAATGTGGATGGAACTGGGTGACATTTTATCCTCTTTTTATGTCCTTAATACTACTCTCCTGGAAAAAAGAATGCCCAAAGCAAAGAATCTTCCCCAATGAGAGAGGGAGGAGAAGTTTTTGTCCCACTTCCTCAGGAAAAGAAAAGTGGCAAATTAATTGCTTTGGGGGAAAATAGAGAAAACTAAAAGATCAATTTGGAATTAATACAGACATATAGCTTTGAAATTTGGGGACTAAAAGTATTGTTGAGACTTTTTTTAGAAAAGATATTTGAAAGTCTGTATAATAGGCTTGGATTTGGAAAGCTGGAAGATGGTGTCAACAACATCTAGTGGCAAATCACACTTAAAGGAAACTTGGTTTGAAGCCCAGACTTACATAAGACTCTTTATTGATCCTGGAAACTTTCACTTTTGCAGACTGCAGCTGGGACAAGGGGAAAAAAAACCTTCTTGGCTGCTTATCTGCAGTAAAGATCCTATTGGACTATAAAGATTACATACAAAAACAAAATGGGTGTTCCATACTTAGCCACAAATGGTAAAAAAAACATCTTTAACACTTGTCTCTGAACCCCAAGCTTGATATTCCAACAAGAAAATGTTAATGAATCTCAGAAAGAAATTCTTTTTATGATGAAATCAATCCAAGAGACAATTGTTTTATTTCATTATGAGACTAAAAATAGCGCAAATGAGATAAAAGAACAATTTTCCAACCTAAATGTACAAATCCAGACAACGACTACAAAGAAGGAACTAGTAAACCAGAAAACAGAAGAAAAATGAGAAAATATGGATCCAAAGATGGAGGACCTAAAGGAAGGAATTAACAGACAGATACAGACAAAGAGAAATTTAGAAGATGCAGTGATAACACTGGAAATGAAAAAGATATCTTACTTTATATCTTACTCAAGATCTCAAAACATATTTGAGGATAAGAAAGAAGAGCTGATTTAATGGATGATCAAGTTGTTAGGAGAAATGCTGAATCTTAACAAATAAGAAATGAAAAGAAAAACTGAAGAAGAAAGATGGAGGCTGTCTAATGAACATAAATGGGTTGAGTGGTCTTTCAAAAATCAAATTCTCTTCCTCATCCCAAATACTATATACAAAAACAGAGGAAGAACTACTTGATGATTTAAATGTACTGACTTGGAAAGTTATTTGGCAAAGGAAGAAAGCTAGAGTAAGACTGAAGAAAATAGAGGTTCTGACCTATTAGATGGGATATTATACTATTAGATGTTTGAATGTGGTTCAGAAAATAGATAACTGTTAGAAATAAAAGTATTATTATAATTAGAAGGATAGGATTTGTAACTAGAATATTATACTTTGTTATGAGATGGGAAATATGAACATTCTAAAAGGGTTTGAATAAAGGAAGCTTTTGGTTACCCAAATATAATTTAGTATGAGAAAAATATAAGCGATAGAGTTATTTTGAACATTGATGGGAAATCAAAATTTTAAAAAAGCAGGAAAAAGAGGATATTGATTGAGCAAATGGATTTTAAGTGCAAATGCAATTGAGATGTGTTCTGGCTAGAAAAGATATTATAAACTGACACTATTGATATTATGTATACCAGAAAAATGTGATGAAGATTTCTATATTTAATTGTATATGTATTAACAGTAACAAGAATTGTATTTGCCCAGTGTGGAAAAATGCATACCACAGGAAAAAGAGAGGACCAAGGAAGCACTGGATGGTGTAGTATTGGAACTAGATTGAGAAAATTAATAAGTACCACTGAATTACCAATGGACCCAGACAACATGTTGTTTATTAAGTGCTCGTGATTGTAAGAAAATTAATAAAATATTTATATAAAAACTAAATGCTTGGTTTATTGGAGCTACTATCAAAGCACACAGTGTAGTATCATTGTATCACTGAGTATAGTAGAGTCTTCTGTTTGAGGAGGGTTGGACTAGAAGACCTCCAAGGTCTGTTCCATCTCTATTCTTCTACATTAATAGAAGAGGGGTATTAGAGAACTAGAGTCAGAAAGAAAAAAAAAATCCCTGAGTATAGTACAAGTGGTACCTCGCTCAATAGTAGCAACTGTGAGAGGGATCTCGGAGTCCTAGTGGACAACCATCTAAATAAGAGCCAGCCGTGTGCTGCAGCTGCCAAAAAAGCCAACACAGTCCTGGACTGCATTAACAGAGGGATAGAATCAAGATCACGTGAAATGTTAATACCACTTTACAATGCCTTGGTAAGGCCACACTTGGAATACTGCATCCAGTTTTGGTCACCACGATGTAAAAAAGATGCTGAGACTCTAGAAAGAGTGCAGAGAAGAGCAACAAAGATGATTAGGGGACTGGAAGCTAAAACATATAAGGAACGGTTGCTGGAATTGGGTATGTCTAGTTTAATGAAGAGAAGAACTTCGGGTTAGCAGTGTTCCAATATCTCAGGGGCTGCCACAAAGAAGAGGGAATCAAGCTATTCTGCAAGGCGCTTGAAGGCAGGACAAGAAGCAACAGATGGGAACTGACCAAGGAGAGAAGCAACCTAGAACTAAGGAAAAACTTCCTGACAGTTGGAACAATTAATCAGTGGAACAGCCTGCCTCCAGAAGCGGTGAATGCGCCAACACTGGAAGTTTTTAAGAAGAGACTGGATAGCCATTTGTCTGAAATAGTATAGGGTTTCCTGCCTGAGCAGGACGTTGGACTAGATGACTTCCAAGGTCCCTTCCAACATTATTATTATTATTATTATTATTATTATTACGGATCATCGCACAGTCAGCCAGATGTTCAGACTGGATTTGGCATTTTGTCTACCTAGCGAGTCATTATTATTATTATTATTATTATTATTATTATTATTATTATTATTTACTTACATACTAATCTTATAGGCTGTTCTACTCATAGTAGATTCTGGATGGCATACAGCTTATATTTAATACAGCTGTTGAATTAAAATCATATCTAAAATGTCCCAGGCAGTACTGGCAATCAACTGACATATACAGTAGATTTTATCTTACAGGGACAAACAAGAGAATGTATCAAGTCCTGAAGGCACACTGAAAGATGATAGATTTTTGGAAACTCAAGAAGATGTTCTTCTAGATTGAGAAGGCCCTATTCTGTGGATTCTGTAAATGATAGTCTCTAAGAAGCAAGGCCTAGATTAGAAAGACATCTTTCTTAAATTGCAGGCAGAAAGCCATGGGATCATACATTCCTTGGATCAAACTCAAGAGTGTAGTAACTTGAGCATATGTCAATGTAGTTTCCAAAGAACAGTATAGATCAGGAGTCTCCAACCTTGCTAGCTTTACAATTTGTAGACTTGTAGACTTCAGCTCTCAGAGGAATTGAAGTCTATAAATTGGCTGAGGAATTCTGGGAGTTGAAGCCCATAAAGGTCGGAGATCCCTAGTGTGGATCATTGTTCTCTGGGATAATGATGATTATTATAATGAGGATTAATTTTCCTAACCTACATCTCCTGGATTTTCTGGTGGTCTGCTAAGCATGATACAGCTTTTCGGGAGATCATCTTGGTGTAGCCACCTGCTGTGACTTAGTTCCATCAGGTTTTAATTCATTCTTATGATGTAATCTAAAGTCTTGCCTTTGAAGTCAAAACCTGCCCACAGTTCCTGGAATGGGCTGGCCCAGTTTCTAAAATGAGATTGTTATAATGATCATTTAGAGCAGGGGTTCTCAACCTTGGCAACTTTAAGACTTGTGGACTTCAACTCCCAGAATTCCTCAGCCAGCTAAGCTTTGCTGGCTGAGGAATTCTGGGAGTTGAAGTCCACAAGTCTTAAAGTTGCCAAGGTTGAGAACCCCTGATTTAGAGAATATTGTTCATGACTTCTCTAAAGAGGCTACTACTTACAATGATATGTATTCCATTCATTGTGTGAATATGATAACCTTTGAAGAGAAGTACTTCATTAATTGTTCTTGCCATTATTTTGAGAAGAAATAAGCAGAGTGCCTGGAAATAGGATAGGTTCGGAGCGAACACATAGGACATTCTTCCTAATGGTGTGTTGTGCAAATCAATCTTCACATTTTTTTTTTTTTGCACCAACCCTCCTGTTTCCAAAGAGTAGAAAATCTAGTTACACAATCTATATTTTTGTTGAAAACAGCAATAAATGCCTCTTTTGACAAGCTCACATTTAATGCACAGTGGCAGAAAAATCCTTTCCTGTGTTATTATCGGCACAAAGTAAACTCTTATTATTACATGACAGTCATCCAGCAAAACAATCCCAATTTAACAGGGACCTTCTGGGTGAAATTCAGCTTACTTAATTTGTGTGAACCATTCTTACTTCTGTAGAATAAGCCACTCTTTGGTTATTGGATCTGCTGAGGAAAGATAAATCTTTGGAGTCTCTTAGCTAATCTTCATTGTTTTTTTCAGGTTATATTCTCTGATCAGAGACTGAAAGGTCTCTGAGGCAGATGATGATAATGATGATAATGATGACAACAACAACAACGACGACGATGATGATGATGGAAGGGACCTTAGAGGTCATCTAGTCCAACCTAGCTCAGGCAGGAAACCCTATACCATTTTGGACAAATGGCTGTCCAGTTTCTTCTTAAAAACGTCCAGGGTTGGAGCATTCACCGCTTCTGGAGGCAGGTTGTTCCACTGGTTAATTGTTCTAACTGTCAGGAAGTTTCTCCTTAGTTCTAGGTTGCTTCTCTCTTTGGTTAGTTTCCATCCGTTGCTTCTTGTCCTGCCTTCAGGTGCTTTGGAGAATAGCTTGACTCCCTCTTCTTTGGGGCAGCGCCTGAGATATTGGAACACTGCTATCATGTCCCCCCTCGTCCTTCTCTTCGTTAAACTAGACATACCCAATTCCAGCAACCGTTCCTTATATGTTTTAGCTTCCAGTCCCTTAATCATCTTTGTTGCTATTCTCTGCACTCTTTCTAGAGTCTCAACATCTTTTTTACATCGTGGTGACCAAAACTGGATGCAGTATTCCAAGTGTGGCCTTACCAAGGCCTTGTAAAGTGGTATTAATACTTCACGTGATCTTGATTCTATCCTTCTGTTAATGCAGCCCAGCACTGTGTTGGCCTTTTTGGCAGCTGCAGCACACTGCTGGCTCATATTTAGGTGATTGTCCACTAGGACTCCGAGGTCCCTCTCACAGTTACTACTATTGAGCGAGGCACCCCCTATACTATACTGGTACATTTGGTTTTTCTTGCCTAAATGTAGAACCTTGCCTTTTTCACCATTGAATTTCATTTTGTTAGTTAGTGCCCAGTGTTCAAGTCTATCCAGATCCTCCTGTATCCTAAGCCTGTCTTCTGGAGTGTTGGCTATTCCTGCCAGCCTGATGTTGTCTGCAAATCTGATGAATAAAAGAGCCAAGGTTGCCTACCCCTGGCCTAGGCTATGCTTCTTGCATATGGTGAAAGGAAAGGCTGTCTCCTGCTCAAAGGGGGGTAGCTTTGCCCTTGAGCACCCCCCCACCTCTGCACTTCTTCCCCATTTCTTCAATAGGGCTGAACATGGACCAGCAGCTTCCCTCCCCCCTTCCTGCTTTCTTCCTTTATGCCTCTGCCCTGAAAACAGAGCTGAAGTATTGATTATCATACCTTACAAGCTGCTTACCACAAATATTAGCCTCGCGGGTTGATTTGCAGCAAGCTGGGAAATCAGGGAAGAACATTTAAAAAAAAAGGTAGTTTTATACGAACAGTGTTTTGTTTTTTGGTTGGGTTTTTTTTTTTTTTTGTACCCTTAAAAGAACAAACAATAAGTTTTCTCCTCCAGAGCCAATTAGCACTGCCCAGGGCTAAATTAGCATTTTTGAGAAATTAGGATCCATCGCAAAGGCAGAAATAAATACGTAAGTGTCCCCACAGCTCTCATTGTGTTGCAAATCTGGGTCAGAAGAGTGATATGCTCCGTTGGTCTTTATCAGAATCCAAGCTTACCTGCCTCCCAGGTGCAAATAAACCCTGAACAGTTCAAGTGTGTACAACGAAGAGCAACAGCCTGGAGGCTTTTCTCTGTCTCTGGAGACAGCGAGGTAAACAACCAGAAATGTGGTGTGCACGTTAGGGAGAACCATTCCGAATATAGATCAGAGAAATTAGCCACCAAGAAGAAAAAAAGAAAGCAAGTCAACCAGGATGGAGTGCAGCTGGTAAATCGGAGCCACAAAATGCAGAGCAGAGAATCCAGAGTCATCCGATAAATAGATACAGTGCCACTAACTACAGGAGAAAAGACTTTGGGGAAAGTGCAAAGAAAAGCAACTCAGATGATTAAGGGTCTGGAGACAAAAAACAAAACAAAACATATGAAGAACAGTGGCAGGAAGTTGGGTATGGCCAATCTAGAGAAAAGAAGGTCTAGGGGGTGAGGTGATAGCAGTGTTCCAGTATTTGTGGGGCTTCTATAAAGAAGACGGGAATCTCCTTATTTTCCAAAGCATCCAGAGACAGGACAAGAAACAAAATCTTTGCTGTTCAGGGTTGAACTGTGGGGTCCTTGGTGCTCTCTGGTGGTTTTCTTGCTGATGTTTCATTATCTAACTAATTCTGATGATGTTACCTAGTTTAGTAATGAAACGTCTTCAAGAAAACCACCAAGCTCACGGTGCACCAAAGACTCCTCCTCATCCAGTATTTGAGGGACTGCCACAAAGAAGAGAGAGGTCAACCTCTTCTCCAAAGCACCAGAAGGCAAGACAAGAAACAATGGATGGAAAGTAATCAAGGAGAGAAGCAACCTGGAATTAAGGAGAAACTTCCTAACAGTGAAGACAATTAACCAGTGGAACAGCTTGCTTTCAGAAGTTGTAGGTGCTTCATCACTGGAGGTTTTTAAGAAGAGACTAGACAACCACTTGTCTGAAATGGTATAGGGTCTCCTACTTGAGCAGGGGGTTAGACTAGAAGACCTCCAAGGTCCCTTCCAGCTCTATTCGGATTGAAATGACCATCTTTTCTGGGCTGTGGAATATTGAAAAAAAAAATATAATTAGGGTGGGTGGGCAAAGAAGTCCTTAATTTTGCAATTTCCACATTGGGCAAATGATGCATTTGGCATTTCAACAGCAAGACGGTCAATGAACATAGCTTTGGCATGATACACATTCTCTGCACGTTGAAATCATTTTCACTTCTACTCCTTGTATGCAACGTTCAGCTGATTCTAGCCAAAACGTGATCAATATGGCTTCTGCCTTTTAAAAAAAAACCTGTCTTTGACCTTATTTGCACCTTTTCCTCCTCTAGGTTTAAAAGAGCCATCAAAAGGAAGGAGAGGAAGAACACCCATAGTTCCATTTTCACTGATCTGCTACCACAGTGTTTCCCAAACTTGACCATTTTAAGGCATGTGGACTTCAACTCCCAGAATTCCACAGCCAGCATCGCTGGCTGTGGAATTCTGGGAGTTGAAGTCCTCATGCCTTAAAATGGTCAAGTTTGGGAAACACTGTGCTACCAGTTCCTTTGTAGTTTAGTTTCATTGGGAGATCTTATGGAAATAGAAAATGATTGTACCTCAGGAAGGTAACATAAGGTTTAAAATCAACCACACACACTGATGGCCATTTGTCTTGCTAAGTTTATTAGAAAGATGAAAAATGAAGCAGTAGGCAAAACAGTTGCTAACTTATTGGGAAAGTTGACTCTACATCTATTTCTCCATTTAAATCTGTCTTTGTCTAACTCGGCAACTTTAAGATGTGTGGACCTCAACTCCTGTCTTGCTGGAGGGATTCTGAAAGTTGAAGTCCACAAATCTTAAGTTGCCAAGTTTGAAACCCACTTAATCTAAATTCTCCATATCTGTCTGTACCTTATCCAGCTGCAAGATTGCCTATATTTTTACAAAGGAGTGAAAACAGAAATTCAACGCTGACATATCAAACCAAGTGAATGTGTAAAATAATAGGGTCCTCCACAATCCCCAAAGCATTTTGGAAAGGGCCCCAGTGACTTAACTAGCCTTCAAAGACACTTTCCCATCAAAAGTGATCGTAAGCAGCTGAGCGCCAAAGAATCGAGGCCTTTGAACTATGGTGCTGGAGAAGACTCCTGCAAGTCCCCCGGACTGCAAGGCGATCAAACCAGTCAGTCCTAGAGGAGATCAACCCTGACTGCTCTTTAGAAGGCCAGATCCTGAAGTTGAAACTCAAATACTTTGGCCACCTAATGAGAAGGAAGGACTCACTGGAGAAGAGCCTGATGCTGGGAAAGATTGAAGGCAATAGAAGAAGAGGACGACAGAGAACAAGGTGGCTGGATGGAGTCACTGAAGCAGTAGGGATGAGCTTCAATGGACTCCAGAAGATGGTAGAGGACAGGAAGACTTGGAGGAACATTGTCCATGGGGTCACGATGGGTCAGACATGACTTTGCAACTAACAACAACTACAAGGAACTATGAACATGACATGAAGGAAACTGGAATCCAGTTTCAGAAAATGGATGAATCCAAGGACCCAACTACTTAGGTCAAGAGCAACTAAAATGATCAAAGGCCTGGAGACTAAAACATATGAAGAACGGCTGCAGGACTTGGGTTTGGTTAGTCTAAAGACAAGAAGAAACAGGGATGACATGATAGTAGTATTCCAATATTTGAGGGGCTGCCACAAAGAAGAGGGCGTCAAACTATTCTCCAAAGCACCAGAGGGCAGGACAAGAAACAGTGGTTGGAAACTGACCAAAGAGATGAGATGAGATGAGATGAGATAACCTTTATTGTCATTTTTTTTTACTGTAGGCACAACGGCACACATCAAAAATGAAATTTAGTTGCCCGCTCTCAAAGTGAAACACATACATGGCACACACCTAACCATACTATGTACAACATATGTATAGACCCACACCCCTACATATACATAGCAAATAAATATTAAATACTGTCGATCTTGAATATATAATGGAAGGAGGAAGCTTGAGAGTTCACAAGGTTAAAGCTGTATGGAATGAAACTATGGATGAATCTGGATGTTCTGCAACCTAGAATTAAAGAGAAAGTTCCTGACAGTGAGGACAATTAACCAGTGGAACAGAAGTTGCCTTCAGATATTTTGGAAAAAGTGCAGAGAAGAGCAACTAAGATGATTTAAGGGCCTGGAGACTAAAACATAACCCTAACCCTAAGAACTGCTGCAGGAACTACATATGGCTAGTCTAGAGAAAAGAAGGACTAAGGAGTAACATGATAGCAATGTTCCAATATAAAGAAGAGGGGATCACCTTATTTTCCAAAGCACCAGAAGGCAGGACAAGAAACAACAGGCACAAACTAATCAAGGAGAGAAGCAACCTAGAACTAAGGAAAACATTTCTTAAAAATTTCCTTGGTTGTAACAACAATCAAGCAGTGGAATGGCTTGCCTTGTGGATGCTTCATCACTGGAGGCTTTTAAGAAGAGACTGGACAGCAACTTGTCTGGAATGGTATAGGGTTTCCTGCGTGAGCAGGGGGTTGGACTAGATGACCTCCAAGGTCCCTTCCAGCTCTATCCTGTACGTATGTAGATATTATGAGTTGTGTGCTCAAATAGCTACTTTTGAACCCAAACCCTTGTGATATGAAGGATGGATACATGTTTATTGCCTAAATAATCTTTTGAAAGAAAGGAAAAGAAAGTTGATATTTGTGTGAAATAAGTATATTTTAAAAGTCAAGATTCATTTCCCCTATTCACACATTCATTAAAACGAACTACATCTCTCTTTTGAATTTACTATAGTTTACAATTTCATTTTATAATTCATATTACACTTACTACATTTCCTGACATTTATATTCTCTTAAGAGCTTAATGTGATTTTTGGAGTTTTTAAAATGATATATAGTACTCCATTACTTACAATTAATTACTGTTGCACTGGGGAAAAAAAGTCATTTATGTGATCCTTGTAAATTCCTTGTTTGTGCTTTTACTTGTATTTTTATTTTATTTTATTGCATCTTTTTTTGTTCTTTTTCCTTCATTGTTCATATATTAAAAAGTTTAATAAAATATCATTCTATTCTATTCTATTCTATTCTATTCTATTCTATTCTAATAATAATAAAGTTGGAAGGGATCTTGGAGGTCATCAGGTCCAACCCCCTGCTCAGGCAGGAAACCATATACCATTTCAGACAAATGGCTGTCAAGTTTCTTCTTAAAAATTTCCAGTGTTGGAGCATTCACTGCTTCTGGAGGCAGGTTGTTCCATTGGTTAATTGTTCTAACTGTCAGGTTGCTTCTCTCCTTGATGAGGTTCCATCCATTGCTTCTTGTCCTGCCTTCATGCTTTGGAGAATAGCTTGACTCCCTCTTCTTTGGGGCAGCCCCTGAGATATTGGAACACTGATATTATGTCCTTCTCTTCATTAAACTAGACATACCCAATTCCATCAACCTTTCCTTATAAGTTTTAATCTCCCGTCCCCTGATCATATTTGTTGCTCTTCTCTGCACTCTTTCTAGAGCAGTGTTTCTCAACCTTGACAATTTTAAGGCATGTGGACTTCAACTCCCAGAATTCCACAGCCAGCAATGCTGGCTGTGGAATTCTGAGAGTTGAAGTCCACATGCCTTAAAATTGTCAAGGTTGAGAAACACTGTTCTAGAGTCTCAATATCTTTTTTACATCATGGTGACCAAAACTGGATTCTATTCTATTCTATTCTATTCTATTCTATTCTATTCTATTCTATTCTATTCTATTCTATTCTATTCTATTCTATTCTATTCTATTCTATTCTCATCCTGTCTTCAGTTAAATTATGTTGAAATGTTCACACAACCTTCCTATTATATTATGATGGATCTTGACATAATGTATGTTCACATTTATCCTAATATTTTAAATTTATATCCTTTAATTGCAGGCATTTATTCCTCATTGGTAGTTGCCCCAACATGGATTCAAGTGTATGAAGGAAAAAAAGGGATTCTCACCAACCACTTTCTTAAATGCTTTTACCTGCTCTATCTTAGAGTTCTTCTTTTCACTTAGAAGATTAGATTCAAGTGTTTAACTTTAGCTTCCGTATCGTAAATATTCCACTTTTGAATCTCTGTCATGAGCCTTGAACTTTGTGTGGGCCAGGTTTTTGAACTATTCAGTGGAATCTAAACTTAACTGGGACAGAAATATTTGGAGAGTGAAAGGTAGAAATTTAAGATTGAATGGATGTCTTGGCTGCAGTCTGGTGAGATATAAGGGTATATTTTGAACTGGTGTTTCTTCATTTCAAACATCTCCAGTTGGACATTTCTTCTGTGGAAGAAATGGACTGTCGTGTCCATGAAAACTTCTCTCTCCTCTGAATGCTGCAGGGTCCACAGCTTAAACAATGTATTTGTGAACCAGAAACAATCACTGCAGTTCCATGAATAATCAACATTTTTTGGGGGGTCCAAGGTGATGGCTGATATCTCCTATTCTGACAACTTTAGCGGTTGCAACAACTATAGAAAGTCTCTAAAAATCAATATTAAAAATGCATTAAAAAGAGCCTTGCTTTTCAGAAGTAGACTGTGGACTGAAAGCACTCATTACTATATTTATAACTTCAACAGAAGTTAAAATGATGGGTGTTCTGACATGCCCTAAGGGCAATGGATATATCCAGGGTTCAAAATTGTGAACCCACAGAATAACAGAGTTGGAAGGGACCTTGAGGGTCTTGTAGTCCAACCCCCATCCCTGACACACACACACACACACACACACACACACACACACAAACACACATACACACACTCAGGCAGGAACCCTAAACCATTCCAGACAAATGGCTGTATGATCTCTTTTTAAAAACCTCCAACGATGGAGTACTAACAGCTTCTGAAGACAAACCACTCTACCGACTGTTCTCACAGTCATAAAATTCCTCCTTAGTCCTAGGTTGCTTGACTCCTTGATTAGTTTCCATCCATTGCTTATTGTCCTGCCTTTGGTGCTTTGGAGAATAACTTGACCCTCTCATATCTGTGGCTACATCTGATTTCTCTTGTAGCTACAGAATTCTTGAGAGTGGATAAGGTTAATTTTGGTGTGTTGTGAATGGGTGGGTTTAATGGTATACTTGCCTTCCCAAGCCTTGACCCACTCACTTTTGCTGTGCAGACCTCAAACAATTGCTGAAATTGTCCATAAATTAGGTATAGGTTGGTGAAAGTACTCCTCTATGTTTTTTTATATATATATAAGAACAATCAACTGAAATGTTTCATCTACAGCGGAATTTATCTTTATCTTTAATTACGATTGATCTTGACATAAATAAACAAGTTGAGTTCTCTTTCCACTGAAACTCTGTTATTAAACACAGAGGTGTGGAATCTGCATATTTACATTGGCCTAGGTGCTTTTCGTTTTTCCGTTACGGAAAGCAATTAGGAGGCTTAGATTAGAAAACTGATTAGCAATGAATCTAGAATATGACGGCTTTTTTAAAAAACTTGCTGAAGGGGGAGAAATTAAATTGTGCAAAGCTCTCAGTTTTAGTTAGTATTGGCATGAGACACGTTGGTAAATGAGCTGAGAAATGTCCACAAGCCCACATTAACGTAGAAAAGTCCAACGTGTTGATTTCCAACGCAATCTGCATGACATTGAAAAGTGTTTTTCCTGTACAGTACTGGCCAAAATTGTGGAAACCTTTTGGGAAAAGTGTACAGTAGAAATGGCACCTTTGGTTAAGTGTCCACCAATTTTTCTTCTAATTTCTTTATAATTGTAGCCTTGCTCACTTAATAATACTATTTTACATCGCTTTCTGGGCAACCAGTCAACTCTTTGCACCGTTCCTTTAATTTTATTACATTTTACAAGCTCACTAAATGAAAGAACACAAAAAACCCCAACCAACTTGACAGCGATCACACAACACACTGACAAATGTCCTCCTCTCAGCTTCAACACAGGACATCAATCACTGAATCCTACTGCGATCTGATTGGCTCATTGCCAAAACTAGATGATGCCTGATTAGCTCTCTAAACACTCACACTCATTGGTTACAATCAGATGAAGGAAAGCTCCCTGATATCAACCTAAGCAAGTTGTGCCTCCTTTTTCTGGTTATTTGGCTATAACTTTTCATAGGATACACTACATATAATTGAACAAACTTCGTTGCATTACATTCTTGATTAAATTATCTTTCCACTGATATATAATTTTATGGTACTATTCCGCCAAAAAGTGGTGTTATTAGCCATCAAGCCTCAAAAATACACTTTTTCCAAAAGGTTTCCACAATTTTGGCTACTACTGTATATTCTATTATGCGTTTCCATTGCCTATGGCAAGTCCTTTTTTCTCTTGCACCTGTTCCATAAGGACTCCTAAAGCAGGTGCCTTACCTTGCCTTTTGAACGTTACCTTTAATGACTCCGAACGGCTCCCTACTTCTACAGCAACCGTCATCAATTAGGATTTCACCCAAAAAGACTAAAAAAAAAAACCATCAGGGAACCAATGACGTTGAGCAGAGCGCATATTTCAGTGACAGCCGCCAGCAGCTTCTGAAGCCATGAGACAAATCTGGAAAATGGCTGAGCTATTTTAAACAGAAAGAGCTCCATCTACTTCCAGCGCTTTTGAAGGGTCCCCCACAGCCATGCCGGTCACACGGACGCTACCATGACTTCAGAAGAAAGTGAAATCAATCTTAATTTTTGTGATAATGGTTTGTAAGGTGTTTGTACAGGGCTTAAACTTTATGTACAACAAGGTCAGAAACAAAAGAAATGATAGACATGATAGGAGAGTATTTCCTTCTGATACACTTATTATCCTTGGGAAAGGACCAGACATGAATTTGAAAGAGAAAAAAAAAAACCAGATAATGTTTGAAGGCAGATAATAACAGAATCATCGGAATAACAGAATAACAGGATTGGAAGGGACCTTGGAGGTTTTCTAGTTCAACCCCTCATCAAAAGGAAGTCCTATATCATTTCAAACAAATGGTTGTCCAGTCTCTTCTTAATGAGTGAGTAGGCATATATACCTGTAAAAGGGTCAATAGCATCTTCATGTTTACTGCTTCAAATTCAATTAACCAGTGGAACAGCTTGGCTTCAGAAATCGTGGGCACTCCATCACTGGAGGTTTTTAAGAAGAGACTAGACCAGTGCTTCTCAACGTTTGTGTGACGGCGACCCCTGTCACACAAACGTTCTGTGCATGCGCGGCGCCGCGCGCATGCGCAGCACCGCCCCCACGCGCGACGCGCATGTGCGACCCCCCCACGCGACGTGTGTGCATGGCACCGCCCCACGCGCAACGCGCATGCGCGGCGCTGCCCCCATGCGCGGCGCGCATGCACGGCGCCGCGAAAAATGGTGGATCGCCACCTTTGGCGACCCCTGAAAAATGGTCGATCAACCCCAAATTGGGTCGCAACCCATAGGTTGAGAACCGCTGGACTAGACAGAAACTTGTCTGAAATGGTAAAGGTTCTCCTGCTTGAGCAGGGGGCTGGACTAGAAGACCTCCAAGGTCCCTTCTATTCTATTCTATTCTATTCTATTCTATTCTATTCTATTCTATTCTATTCTATTCTATTCTATTATTCTATTCTAATTCCATCCCATTCCATTTCATTATTCTGTTCCGTTCCGTTCCGTTCCGTTCCATTCCATTCCATTCCATTCCATTCCATTCCATTCTATTCTATTCTATTCTATTCTATTCCATTCTATTCCATTCCATTCCATTATTCTGTTCTGTTCCGTTCTGTTCCGTTCCGTTCCATTATTCTATTCTGTTCTGTTCTGTTCTGTTCCGTTCCGTTCCATTCCATTATTCTATTCTATTCTATTCTATTCTATTCTATTCTATTCTATTCTATTCTATTCTATTCTATTCTATTCTATTCTATTCCATCCCATCCCATCCCATCCCATCCCATCCCACTCTACTCTACTCTACTCTACTCTACTCTACTCTACTCTACTCTACTCTACTCTACTCTACTCTACTCTACTCTACTCTACTCTACTCTATTCTAAAATCAAATATTTATTGTGGTCATAGACCAGCATGATGGTGATGGTGATGACAATGTTATCCATTCAGTCATGTCCAACTCTTGATGTGTCAGAACTGCCATCATTCACTTGAGCTTCACGTTCACTAGTCTGCCATGAACTATGGAGGGGGGAGAGATCCGGTTAGCAGGGTGAAAGGCTAACTACTCATCATGCCTTCCAGAGACACCATCTCAAGGTCCATCTCAAAACACTGGCAATGGAATGTAACAGCTCACCAACCAGCCTGCTGTTGAAGGGACAGTTCCCAAAACAATTTATTCGAAATTGGAGGGAAGGAAATGGATGGGGAAAATTAACCAGGAAAGTTTGGCATGTGAACTTCAGTCCTGGCTTTGCTATACTGTAATCCACTTGGCCTTTATGGAAAGTAAACTTTTCACAACAAATGGAGTCAAGAGTCATTCTTACTTAAGGGACCAAGCTGGGGCAGGACTGACAGGATGATTCTATGGGCCAGGTGTCTCCACATCTTCCGATCTTGCACTACATCTTTGAGTTGTTCTGCGCTTTGACTGGTGTCAACTTTGATGGCACCAACATAACTCCATTCTTCCTTTAGCACAAATTATCCCCCTCTTTCCATATGTTTCTGCCACTTCTCCCTACATTTATGGATGAAAATTGCAGTTCATTAGCTCTGACATTCTGTGCGAACACTTTTCCCGGAAAAAGCTTGAGGGAAATATGGCATACATTATTTGGTAGACTTAATTCTGCTCCATCAGAGCTGAAATGGCAGTGCAAAAGTGTAGCTCATATGGAAAAAGACCAGAGACATTTTTTTTTCCAGCTCATCCATTAAGGAACCTCTGCATATAAAATGTACTTTTAATCTATGCGTCAACGCAAAATTATCCCTTTGTGATCAAAACTTTGCAAACAATTCTTTCAGGCAGGTGTGTGGGGGGGGGGGTTTCAACCTCTCAAGTTGTCTAGAAAGAGTGCAGAGAAGAGCAACAAAAATTATCAGGGGACTGGAGGCTAAAACCTATGAAGAACGGTTGCAAGAACTAAGTCTGTTTAGTTGAATGAAAAGGGCCAGGGGTGACGTGCTAGCAGTGTTCCATTATCTAAAGGGTTGCCACCAAGAAGAGGGGGTCAACCTATTCTCCAAAGCACCTGAAGGCAGAACAAGAAAAAAAATGGATGGAAACTAATCAAGGAGAGAAGCAACCTAGAACTAATTTCCTAGCAGTGAGAACATTGAATCGTTGTTCTCCAGAAGTTGTGACTGCTCCAACACTGGCGGCTTTTAAGAAGAGACTGGACAGCCATTTGTCTGAAATGGTATCAGGTTTTCTGCTTGAGAATGGGCTGGACTGGAAGACCTCCAAGTTCCCTTCCAACTTTGTTATTCTGTTATTCATTCTCTCTTCCTGACCTCTTCTAGTAGTGTTTTCAGGAAGCAACAGAAATAATAATAATAAAAAAGGTCTTTTTCAAACAAACAATTACAGACAAAAAAACTGAGTGGAGAATAACTACTTAGAGCAGTGGTTCTCAACCTGTGGGTTGGGACCCCATTTGGGGTCGAATGACCATTTCATGGGGGTTGCCAAACAATGCAGTCCACCATTTTTCCCCCTTTTCCTTAGCTGTGCTACTCCCTTTTATTCTATTGGCTTTTGAAAGCCAATAGAATAGACTCTCTTGAATAGAGTCTAATTCAATTGGCTTTCAAAAGCCAATAGGAATTGTCCAGGCTGTCTCTGCCCTGCCGAGCCCGCCAAAAGTCCCATTCTGCAAACGGTGCTGCACCGGTTGAGTAGTCCTTGACTTACGACCGATTGGGGGTCGCGGCATTAAAAAGGTTGAGAACCACTGACTTAGAGAAAAGATTGCTAGGCACCCAAAGTTGTTCATATTTAGAGCTCCTACATACAGTAGTGACCAAAATAGTGGAAACCTTTTTTGGGGAAAATGTACAGTAGAAATGCCACCTTTGGTTAAGTTTCCACCAATTTTTTCTTCTAATTTCTTTATAACTGTAGCCTTGTTCACTTAATAGTACTATTTTACATCGCTTTCCGGGCGACCAGTCAACTCTTTGCACCATTTCTTTAATTTTATGACATTTTACAAGCTCACTAAATGAAAGAACACAAAAAACCCCAACCAACTTGATATCGATCACATAACACACTGACAAATCTCCTCCTCTCAGCTTCAACACATGACATCAATAACTGGATCCTACTGTGATCTAATTGGCTCATGGCCAAAACAAGATGACACCTGATTGGCTCTCTAAACACTCATGCTCATTGGCTACAATCAGATGAAGGAAAGCTACCTGATCTCAACGTAAGCATGTTGTGCTTCCTTTCTCTGGTTATTTGGCTATAACTTTTCATAGAATACAGTACAGATAATTGAACAAACTTTGTTGCATTACATTCCTGATTAAATTATCTTTCCATTGATATATAATTTCATGGTACTACTCCAAAAAAAGGGGGTGTTATTAACCATCAAACCTCAAATGTACTCTTTTCCCACCATTGCGGCCACTACTGTAATTCATCAACGAAGTGTCAAAGTTAGCATTTAACATACTAATGCAGAAATCCATCAAAAAGTAGGGAAAAAAAGGTTTTTTTTACCAGATAATTTTCCTTCCTTACAGCTGGCCGGTCCACAAATCCCAACAATGGGTCTTTGGCCTCTCCCTTGCTGTTCTGGAGAAAAATTGGATCTGTGAGTTAAAAGAAGGAACATGCTATTTGACCCAGCCCAACC
Organism: Crotalus tigris; assembly: GCF_016545835.1. Taxonomy (NCBI): domain Eukaryota; kingdom Metazoa; phylum Chordata; class Lepidosauria; order Squamata; family Viperidae; genus Crotalus; species Crotalus tigris. The sequence goes on along the minus strand of NW_024098434.1, from coordinate 6,100 downwards.
ACCCTTTTGTAGCTATTTTTTTAATTGTTATTTTTTTTTTAAAAAAAAAATTACAACAGTCATTCTTAAAAAAAAACAAAAAAAACCTCATAAATGTAAGCCATGCTTGATATACCACATGGATCTTGAATGGTCTGAAATCTGGAAACGGTTTACAAATTTGATGCATTTGCTTTATGGTTATTTGTTTTATTTATTTATTAAATTCGCTTGTCGGCGAATTTAACATTAAAAGGAAACCATGAATATATGTATAAATATATAACACAGGGGTCTTCAAAGTGAACCCTTTTATGACTTCTGGACTTCAACTCCCAGAATCCCTCAGCCAGGCACGCTGGCTGAGGAATTCTGGGAGTTGAAGTCCACAAGTCATAAAAGGGCCAAGTTGGAAGACCCCCGCTATAACATCACAGTAAACGTAAATTCAACGTCTGTGACAATTTCACAGTTTCACTCAAAAGTCCTTAGCTTCCATTAGTTTACTTCACCGAGCTTTGACTTTGGCGATGCAAAATTAAAATTCTACTATGTTTAGTAGTAAATGAATGAGCTTTTTTTTTTGTTTCCAAATTTCAAACCAAGACATGCCTTCATTTCATGTCAGAACAAAATTTCCAAACCCATTACAATTTTTAATTTGAAGATCTCTCCGTACGTGTTTCAGCATAAAATATGGTGGATATTTCACCGGGCTCATTACCAGCAAAGAACAGATCAAAAGAAACACATGGAGTTCTATTTGATTCCATCTACTCTGCTAAAAATTTATAACTTCCACTTGAAGCTTGCATATTCTGCTTGGAACACATTCCAAGAGCCATTCTTCATCATGTTGATTAATCCAAATTTGACAGTCTTCGCTGGATTTATGGCAATGCCGAAGCAAACAAATAAGTTTGAATGGAGGATATCTTAATCTCCGTTGATTGATTTGCAGCTGAGGTCTTAATGTGAACAGGAGTGAAACTCTTACACAAACCCATTTTGTTCAACATCTATTAACTGAAATATCAAATGAAATATTTGAACATGTCCTAGAACGTTGTAGTAGCCATTTGGAATATACTGGCTGTACTACACCATGTATTCTTCAGATATGATTTACTGAATATAGCACATCTGGATCCTATAATGCACAGAGTGATGAATTATAGCTCAGTGATGGTGAACCTTTTAGAGACCGAGTGCCCAAAAACTGCCCCCCGTCCCTGCTCCGCCTCCCACCCTGCCTGCTCTGCCCCTGCCCGCCCCACCCACCTGCAGGGCCACTCACCGCGCCCGTGGCCCGCTGCAGATTACCCAGGCAGCCCTGCAGCTCCATGGCAGCCACGCCCTCCACCCACACCCCTCAGCATCATCTGCCCGCTATGGGGTGCGAGGGTGGAGTCTTGTCCCTGTTGCCCAGCTATGTACTTGGCTGTGCTGCTCCGTGTGGGCCGTGCCCGGGAGTGACTGGGGGGCTGCTGGTGAGGAGAGGGCCACAGGGGAAGGTGGGGCTGGGGCAACGGCGCATGTGCCAAAAGAGAGGGCTCCGAGTGCCGCCTCTGGCACATGTGCCATAGGTTCGCCACCGTTATAGCTCATAAAGCATAAGCCCAAATCAAAAGACCTATGGTCTAGAGAAGAGCTATACTGTCATTGCATAGTAAAGTTAGGGCTTTATATGAAGGTGTTTTTAATAGAGTCAGGTTTGTCTTGTCATTCAAAAGGCCAAACTTATTCTCTGTTCAATATATTAGAAAGGTTACCTTGCCCACCACTTCTATTCAACCTGAGGAAATTTAGTGTCCTAATAGCATTAGATGACATGCCTGAGGAAATTCTCTGTCATCCAAGTCATAGTTATCCCAAAGGTGTTTTTTCACGAGGCAACTGGACTTTCTTGTTTACCTTTGAAGAGGTTTTGCTTCTCATCCAAGAAGCTGTTTCAGCTCTGAAGAGCTAAAGAAGCTTCTTGGATGGGAAGCAAAATTGTCTTCAAAGAAAACAGTTGCCTCACGAAAAAGCACCTTTGGGATAACATTAGATGACACGAAAGTTGCAGACAGTGGAACAATCCTGTTACTGTACGTCAGGGTTTCTCAACCTTGGCAACTTTACAATGTGAGGACTTCACCTCCCAGAATTCTCCAGCTTAAACTTGTCAAGGTTGAGGAACACTGCCATAAAGTAACACCAAGATTAACATAGTTATGATGGAGTTCTAGGCTCACTCAAGCTGCTGGTGATGACTTACAATGCCCTACGTCAGGGGTAGTTAACCTTGGCTTTTTTATGACTCGTGGACTTCAACTCCCAGAATTCCTGAGCCAGCCATGCTGAGGGGAAAGGGAGAGGTTTCCAAGCTGAGCCATGCTGGCTCAGGAATTCTGGGAGATGAAGTCCACAAGTCATAAAAGAGCCAAGGTTGACTATCCCTGCCCTACGTGATGTCCTGATTACATCAGAAACCAAATGTCTGATAAGAACATTGTGAGAGGTCCTCACACCATATAAGATTAGAGGACCACCCTCTCTGTGTGGCTTCTGTCTTTCTTCTCCTGAAAAGTTCATGAAGACTTTCCTGCTCGTCATTCTATAAAACTATCAAAACAAGTTGGTTCAACACCTAGGTCTGAACTAAACATTTATGTCAGTCATTTGGGAAAGTTGAGTGTCTCTGTGATCTTATGAACTGGGGTTTTTCTTTGTTCTGCTATTCAGAGTCTGTAGATAGGGGCAGATTGCAAAGACCGTGACATAAATAAATAATTTCCGTGGTTGATTTAACAGTATCCTTTGGCTCCATCCTGCTATTCACCTTTACGTATGAGTTGTTAAGCCTCATAACAAGGAACACACCTCCCTAGCTGAATACTGTAGTGTCTATTTTGCTGTGGAAATATATTGCTGTTTTAATCAGTGTTTGATCTCAAGGCCAAACAACATGTTACATGAGAGATTCATAATCACAAGCGAAAAAGAAAACCCAAGAAGAGTTGTTCCATTTCTTGAAACAAAACAAAACAGAAATAAAGGCAATTAAAAAAAAATAACTCAGTACTCCCAGCTGTCCTTACTCACATGGAAATTGAGCTGGATATACCCCTATTTTTGCATTTTAAGGCCAATATGATTGAAACAAAGCTGCATTGATGGACGCTTACAGATTTTGCATAATAGATACCAGTCTCTTTTAAAGAAAGCTTTCACTTCTTGTGGGTGACAAACAAACAAATAAATAAATAAATAAATGCAAGTGGTTCTTTTGTTCCTCTGTAAAGAGTTACTGCCTAAAAATGTATTAATAACCTTTCTGTGATTAGATCTAAAAAAAGTAAACCGCGGCCAGCATTTTTAAAGCCCGCTTCATTGTATTTTAGTGATTTAATTTGTGAATGTATCTAAGGGAAAACTGAAACACTGCTTTATGTACTTTCTCAGAAACAATAGGATGAAAAAAAACCAAACATTATTTCTGAAACATCCTTATGCCGAACATAGGATGTGCTATTGCTTAGTAACCAGCCTCTTCCTTATGATGCTCCACAGGCCTGTCTGCTAATGAAAACACATTGTTGATGCTCACCCAGTTTCCATTAGGCATATTAATTGGCAACTGGCACTTTCTAAAATGGAGGGATAGCAACATGATGAATGATATAGCTATGACAGCATACGGACAGTATTAATTATAGGACATTAAGGTATTGACTAATGCAACTCTGTCCACAACAGGGAAAGCATTAAGTACATGACTCTTCTTCTTTTTCTTCTTCTTTTTTTGTGTGTGGAAAGAACAGAATAATACAATCAATGAATAGAGAAGTATTCTTGGCTGTGAAATCTACTAAGCATGCTAACTGTCAATATACAGAAATCAAGGTTCTGACACAGATAAATAGTTTCCATTTACCATCGTCTTTCTTCAACCCTGTTCTCTTTGCTTTTCACATACAAATCTTTAGTGGGAACCCAAATCCTTAAATTTAAGCCATTTTGAGATCCTGGCAGAGCAGCACAGAGGGTGACCAATTGATCCATTGCTATCTTCTGCTTAATTGACTTTGCCAGGGTTTTAGTCACAAATAACCCAGCCTTGTATCATGGTAGGCTCGGGCCACACAACGATGGCAATCCAAGGAGTATTTTTACCCCTATTTTGAGATCCCCAACATTTTCATTTAGTTATAATTCCGAGATCTTGTTGGGAAACTACTCAGAAACTCCTCCCCCCCCCCCAAAAAAGGATTTTCTGCATGCTTTTGTGAAGGCTGCAAAAGGATTAGAAAATGAAAAACAATCTAGTATTTTTACAATCCTCCCATAGTTAAAATTCAAGATTCTTCTCTAGGATATTTCCCCCCCCCCTTCAATATTTCAGACTCTATTTGGGAAGTGAGAATATGGTATAAAGCAGGGGTAGGCAACTTTGGCTCTTTTATGACTCGTGGACTTCAACTCCCAGAATTCCTGAGCCAGCATGGGGGAACTATGGCCCCCTCATGACTTTTGGACTTCAACTCCCAGAATCCCTGAGACAGTATGGCTCAGCTTGGAAACCTCTCCCTTTCCCCTCAGCATGGCTGGCTCAGGAATTCTGGGAGTTGAAGTCCACGAGTCATAAAAGAGCCAAGGTTGCCTACCCCTGCTATAGGGTCTCCTGCCTGAGCAAAGGGTTGGACTAAAAGACCTCCAAGGTCCCTCCCAACTCAATTATTCTGTTCTGTTCTGTTAAATATCAATGAGAGGCTAAGAGGCACCTGTCAATCATTGCCTTGCTACCCTGTATTGTAGGGAGTTGGTTCCCAGATAGATGGAGTTTTGAGAGACCATTTGCATAAACAAGCTCATGAAAACTTCCTGTTATTAGTCCCAAAGGTGCTTTTTCAAAAGGCAACTGGCCTGTCTTGTTTTTCTTTGAAGACCTTTCGCTTCTCATATAAGAAGCTTCTTCAGTTCTGATTGAAGCTTCTCATTTGGGAGGTGAAATGTCAAGGAAAAACAAACTAAGTTTGTTTTGGACAATCACTTAGATATGAGCCAGCAAGCGTGCTGCAGCTGCCAAAAAGGCCAACACAGTGCTAGGCTGCATTAACAGAGGGATAGAATAAAGATCACGTGAAGTATTAATACTACTTTACAAGGCTGTGGTTAGGCCACATTTGGAATACTGCATCTAGTTTTGGTCACCACGATGTAAAAAAAAAAGATGTTGAGACTCTAGAAAGAGTACAGAGAAGAGCAACAAAGATGATCAAGGGAATGGAGGCTAAAACATATAAGGAATGGTTGCTAGAATTGGGTAGGTCTAGTTTAACGAAGAGGAGGACAAGGGGGGACGTGATGGCAGTATTCCAATATCTCAGGGGCTGCCCCAAAGAAGAGGGAGTCAAGCTATTCTCCAAAGTGCCTGAAGGCAGGACAAGAAGCAACGGATGGAAACCAATCAAGGAGAGAAGCAACCTAGAACTAAGGGGAAACTTCCTGACCGTTAGAAAAATTAACCAGTGGAACAACCTGCGTCCAGAAGATGTGAATGCTCCAACACTGGAGATTTTTAAGAAGAGACTGGACAGCCATTTGTCTGAAAAGGTATAGGGTTTCCTGCCTAAGCAGGGGGTTGGAGTAGGTGACCTCCAAGGTCCCTTCCAACTTTATTATTATTATCGATCATCGCACAGTCAGCCAGATGTTCAAACTGGATTTGGCATTTTGTCTACCTATCGAGTCCTTACCCAGGACCTGAGATAGGCAGATGTGGATGTTTGATGGTATTACAGATAACGTCGCAGGATGGAAGCAGTTCCTAATAAGGCCGCCTTTTGCAATCAATTGACTAATGGCAAATTTGTCAATGCAATGGTGTTCAAGTGGTGCTCCAGTTGTTTTGGGATTGCACCCAAGGAGCCTATCACTATCGGTACTACCCTTGCTTGCTTTTGCCACAGTCTTTCTATTTCTATTTGTAGGTCTTTGTATTTTGTTATCTTCTCCAGTTCTTTCTCTTCTATTCTGCTATCTCCAGGCACTGCCACGTCCACTATCCAGACTTTTTTGTCTTTCTTATCGACAATTGTAAGTCTGGGGTGTTATGTTGCAGGTGCTTGTCTGTTTG